>NC_137454.1:70652009-70877528 GCF_964235325.1 Thermobia domestica
AATCGGCATAATTTATTATGGATTCTTTTGCGTTAATTTACGACACGGAAATATTTGCTAAGACCGAAACGTAATGAGTACCCCAGGCTGGACCAGATTACCGAAATCACGTATTACTGGAAGACAATCTAAATAAATCGCATTTAAATAAGATAAACTACTGTAGGTCCTATAGTTCTACGTTCTGTAATTTTATTACAAAATAATGACAAAAAAAGAACTAGAAATATAATGAACTCAAATATGATAATGGGATATTGCATTATACATTTCAAAACTTCACTATAGAAGATTATCTAAGGTGTTTGTTGATCGAAGTAACCCACCAAGTAACGCCGAGGTTCCCTCATTCATAGTTATTTCTAATTGGTACGCACTTAAGAGCTATCATCATTACGCTTGACTAATCATTATAAATAAATTCAAAATAAATATACAGGGTGTTTCAAAACAATACCGACAACGTTTGGGAGGTGATTCCTTATACCTAGATAAGACAAAAAGTATAGACTAACCAGGTTGCATCCAGGGTGCATCCAGGTTGGTCTATACTTTTTGTCTTATTTTGGTGTCAGGCATCACCTCCCAAACGCTGTCGGTGTTGTTTTGAAACACTCTGTATATCTTCTTGATTTTGTGAAAGCATCATTTTAAAAGTTTTAACTTCTTTAATAATAATACGTTTCTTTGATCTGTAGGAATTTTGTAACCTGACTTTTGTAATCTGAATTTTCCACATAGTTCCACATAGAAAGTTTTGGGCATACGACTAGCCTTTCACGAGTGCTTGCTAGGATTTTTCACAGAAAGCAAATTATTGTGGACAGAGAAAAGCAAATTTTTAATTTCAACTTCCAACTGTTCTGTATAGTTGTTCACCATGATTATTCCGTACCAATCTTTTTCGCAATATTCTGTGTACGGCAGCACACCCCCCGCAAAAAAAGAAAACAAAACAAAAAAATCATTATAACTGTTATGTCGATTATCGCAAACTAAATGACAAATTTTGCGTTGCGTTAACGCAAACTGTTACGGAAAGTGCCCACTTGGCATTTTGTGTCTAGTGTACTGTACCCCAGATTTATTTTTAAATTGGAGAAATGTCTGTGCTTAACGTGTATGAACAGAATAATTCATTTCCGATTGCTAAAAGGTTGGGGAAAAAGAAAACTTTCCGTATTCGTAAAAGGAAGGATTCTGTCCCATAATAATATTATATTTTCGATAGAATTGTCCGTATTATGGAGGTTTAAATCTGTCAACACTCTTCTTTCATGCGGCAATTTTGATTTCAATCGTTGTTTCGAGGAGTGAACCATAAAATAGTATATCCGCTTCATCCAAAGATAAGTAAATTTTATTTGAAATAAACGTAAAAAGAAACCAGTTCAGTTGTGAGCTGGAATTGTTCGTACGCGTCCTTTGTCTGCGTAGAAATGTAACCTATTTGATTTGAAGGCTATCGGTGATAGACATTGAGCATTAAATAGCATTAATCGTTAATCACGATTTAATGTCCAGTCGAGTGTCATGGCATCGTGATCGCATAATATCTGCCACTTCCAGAGAAAACAAGGGAGGATTTGTGTCAGAGAACTAAATCGATACCCGACCCTTCTCTCCCTCTCTCTCTCTCGGTATTTCAGCTGAGCTATCGATCACGCGTGTTGCACGGACGCATTTCGTTTGGCGCTTGTTGGCAGCAGTGGCGCCCTACTTCTGTCCTCGGCAGCAGACAAACTTCAGCCACCGCCGCACATTCATTCTTTTCTGGGGGGCGGAACATTACACACGACGGTCCTGGCTGAATTACTCCAGTTCTGAACTGAAGGCCGGCCGGACGACCGCAGGAACACAAAATCAGACTTCAAATGCAGATGTAATTCCCAGAAATCGCATCAGAAGGACAAAAAACAATAGCGAAATAATAATAATAAAGTACATGCTATAACTATTAGAGAAGGACAAAGCAAACATGCGATAGTTACATTGTTAGATTTTATAATGTTACGGAAATCCAGATCAAATCATGCAGACCCATGTGGCATTCGAGAATTGTAAAGTTCTCATTCTGCAGGTTGTATGAAGCTCAGAATAGTCGTGTCTCAATTTGGATCAAAGAGTCATTATATTCTAATAAAATGTACTTCTTTATTTAACCAGTTTCAGTTGTTTTTTGTTTTTTGTTTTTTTAATGGTAGTTTTTAGTTGAAAAATTGTTTTAATTTTAGCACATACTTAGTCGTCGACTCATAGCGGCTTTGGTTACGATTGGCATGTCGTTAAGTCGATGTTTTCGCAAGTAAGCTAGGTGGTAATCTAATGTTCAGGAACGTATAAAAACAATTTTTTGATCAAGTGCGTGTCTTTGACATGGGAGAGCTGGGTACGATTCCCGGTCAGTGTTCATGTGGTTCGGGTTCGAAGAACCTGAAGGAAAATCTCAATAACTGCTTGATGGGATCATCAATTTTGAACAGGATGTAGACGGTCAGAAGTCTGAAATCAGGTTCGTTGATGGAGATGATTGGAAGTGGTAGAAGTCAACCATTTCCGGTTTCTACTTTGATCACTACAGAGCATAAACCACCTGGAACCCTCAAGGTAGTTCAGGCCTGTATCCAGGGGTTCTAGGGGGGCGGGCCTCCCTAAATTTTTGCTGGCCCCCTAAAAGTTTTACAGTAGGCTTGGAATAGAACTATAATATGGTTATGAACTATATCATATGGTAGCATCGCGCCCCCCTAACTTCAGCCGCCCCCCCTAAGTTTTTGGGCTAGCTACGGGCCTGAGGTTGTTGTTAAAAATGTCAATAAAATGTTATCAACCAATTGTTCTTTCGTTATTATTTATTAATTACGGTTACTTAGACAATTTACCATAAAAACAATTCATAAAGTAGTTTAGAAAATATACATAATTTTATGGTAGTGGACAAGGAGGTCCACAGGGGGTGGGTCCTGAGAGTCCGGACTTCCCGAAATCCCGGATTTTAGGAGTAATTTTACAAATTTTAGTATAACATCCTCATTTTGAACTTATCCTCATCTCTCTGAATTTTTTTAGACCCTACTCGAAATAAATTCCTGCGTACCTTCTTGGTAGTGAGTTCGAGGAGTGCCCCCCCCCCTTCATTTAAAATTACCTTGAATCATTTCATTTGAAGATCATGAGATTTAACTTAAGTATCAGACTTTGACCAGAATATAAAAAATAATTTTATCTCGCACGTCTCCGAACTAAATAAAACATATATCTGGCAACGTTAATTCACATGTTAGTCTGCCATAAAGCGTTTTCAGAATATATGTTTATGAAACATAGTCAACAAATTATAGTGTAGTTTCCTTAGAGAAAACGAAATAACTTTTATGTGTTCAGTATACAAGGGCACATGTACACTTATGGGCTAAGAAAATTAAAATAATTTCGTTACCTTCATTATATAAAAATATTAGTAAATAGGTTCGAGGAGCCCCCGTTTGGGTGACTTTATAACTAAAATAACTTGAGACACCTAGGGTTAACTCTACTAAAACCGGAACTGATTGAAATCCACTAAATCTTCTGGTTTCAATATTGATAGAGCAAAAAGATAAAATATAGCAAGAAGCAGTTTTATTTGAATTGATGTAGCATTCTAAAAATAGGTAGCATTATCTCTCTTAACCTTCTGTTCAAACCGGAAGTAGCAGAAATCAATCACTTTGATTTTAGTCATTAATCGCTGTAAAAGTGGAAACAGTAATAGATAGCGAAAAACGCTTTTCTGCAATCAATTAACCGTTCCAAGAATATATTCAATCTCAATTATCATCTCTCTACTAAAACCAGAAGTTGTAGAAGTCTAATCCGACTTCCAGTTTAAATATTAATTGGGAAGGTATCATGTCATACAAACCAAACTTCTTCTCGTGGTGTACACATAATATTGCTACTTGTTTGATAGACATAATGGGATTTTCTCAGAATCTTTCTTACTTGTGACTAGCATCGGGCTAAGGGTTTGACTACAGCATGTTCAATCGTTAGTCAAGCTGTTAGTATGACGCTAATCACACGTAATAACGATTTTGAATAAGGCACAATGCCTTTAGCTGCAGTTGGTAACACTCGGTAGAGCCACGAAATAACGGGGACGGATTGAAAGAGGAAAAACTAATACGTTTTCCAAATACACTTTCTGACAGAAAGAGAGGGAACATTGTACAACAGAGCAGCACCTACGATGTTTATATTATCTCTAAGGCCCATGGAGTTGAATGGATATATTGGCAACGTCCAAAGAGAAGAGAACACGGAAGTAGAGTATGGGTTTGAAGAACGCTGCGCGATTATACAAAACATGGTTTCTGCGTCGGAGCTTGTATTTCTGCGTTCATTTTGAGCAATTGAAGACAAACATCTGTCATTGAAATTGAAATTTTATTTTTCTATCGTGTGATTTACTTATTTCCCACAGAACAAGGAGAAAAATAATTGAAAATACATAATTGTGAAGTGATTGGTCGATTGAGAAAGTGAAAAAGAAATTATTAAGGGAAGCCATGATAAAAGAAAATATTTTCTCGTCTTGTTTCGTAAATTTTGTAAAAGTCTCGTCCCGATTCGTTTTGTAAATTTATCTAGAAAATTTATTCCCTGAATTTTTCTTAATTTCATCTAGAAGTTATCCGTCACGAGAGGTCCACGAAGGATGCAATATAGCCACATTGAAACCATATTTATTATTGAAATGCATTCTGTAATGTCTTTCGTATCTTTAAACGTTAATAAATATTGTTAATTGTGTTTGTACAATTACTTTATCGGTTCGATTCCAGCTCGCACCAAGTGAACTTTGTGGTGGACAAACACCATATGTGGGGGTTATCTCGGGTTCTCCCGTTTCCTCCCGCTTTCTTCATTCCACCATTTCATTCATTTATCATCATCACCGTCTTCTTTAGCCTGACCGGCATAACCCTGGGACGTAAAACTCAAAGATTTCGTTTCATTTCATTTACAATTACTTGATCAATTTATAGTTTTTGTACCGTGAATCATGTAACAATAAAACAGTGTTTGAGATGCAATATTTGGATGAACTACAGTCCGCGTCACCCGAATTGGCGTGTGGCATCAGCCAATAAGCTCGCAGTGCGCTGTTACTAAACCTTCAGGGAGAAATCTAATCATTCATAATTGGCCACAAATACGAACAAAATCAATTATGAATGATTAGATTCCTCCATGTAGGTTTAGTAACAGCTCACTGTGAGCTTATTATCTCATGCCACACGTCAATTCTGGTGACGCGGACTATAGTGTTGCCTACAAACTTTTGTCTCGTCTCGTTTGTCATGTTTCTCGTCTCACAGACTATCGTGCAAGATCAACTCTAATAGTATAGACCGCTCTATCTCACCTTCAGGAGAACTTGATTACATGACCAGTTCTTCTTAGTCGTCACAACATACGTTCGTGGAGTTTTGGTATACAGATAACTTTTCTTGTATTTTCCCCAATCTTTTCCAAAAGTCTTATATACATGAGAGACCAGACTTTACGTTAGTGTGTGTGTGTGTGTTCAAGAGTGAAAGAGACAGTAAATGATTTCAACAGTCTCTTTAATTTGATTTTCCTTTTTTTATTTTTATTTCGGCGTAGAGTACTAAAAATAACTCGCATAGGCTGTAAACTCTGACTTTTACGAGGCAATATTTTACGTAAAATGTAGAGCACATGTATGATTGATATATTTTTTGATGGAATTATTGCCTTTAAATTATGTGAGGAATTACCAACAATCATAGAGAAGCAGCTATTATCCGTCTTCTCATATTATTTGTTTTTAAAATCATAGTTATGGTGTTAAATAAATATTTGCGTGCAGGCATAGTTTGTAGAGTACACGACAGACAAGCACTTCCTTCTTTCTTTAAGAGTTTTCCAAGAAATTTGTCCATACCAATGACAACACCAGCTTTTAAATATTTTGATTGCAAGTCGGGGACGGAGGGGTAGAGAAATTTTTGGGAAGTGGGTACTTTTTGTGTATCGAAAAAGATAGTTCTGTATTACTTGACCTTTTTTAGTCTACGGCTACTCGATGCGTTCGCAAAGTGTTTTTGTGGCTCATGCTTACGCTTGAAATACGCTGACCATGTATTTAAATGTGGATTGCCAATCACAATGCAATGCACACGCGAAAGTAATAAAATCGCCCAGAATACGTCGGCTCGAGCGTATTTGGTGCGTTTCGGAACAATACACCGCTTGCTGTTTAAAAGATGTCTAAAGGAAGGAAAAAAAGGAAAGGCATGTTGCTAGGCAAGGGGATTTTAGCAAGAAACAGCTGCTTTGTGCAGAGTATTGGAACTCTGCTATTATAAAATATGTGCGTGTATAACAAAAGAAAATTCACAATAATACAAGAAAATTCCGAAAAATTAGCTAATCACAGAAAAATCTATGTAACACAATAGGGTTACATAGAAAAAGTCCTGGAAAGTCTGACTGGCTCACAGTATGATTTATAACTGTGGTGAAAGCAAAATTACCGAGTAGTCACCTAGGTTGTGATCACTGCGAGGAGTAACACATCGGAAACGCATCCTCTTTTAGCCATAGCCTTACAATACATGTCTGGGAAATAGGCGTAACCACCAGGAGGTTCCACCCCCACCCCCGTTGACCCATCAGTCATCATTACTCCGTATTCACTGGTGGTCCTTACTGTATCGTTTTGCTATCTCTGTTGATCACTTGTCGTTTTATTTGTCCATAGCAATCGTGACCAAAATGGGCCATAGCTATGACAAATCGATTTTTTTTTTTTTTTGTCATTTTATTTTATATAATAAGAGCGATAGTTCTCGTGATTGTTATGTATTACATTTGGCTATATGGTTCAGTCAAATTCGACATGATATCGCCACTAATGACATAGACTAGACCGAACATTGAACAACCTCTGATCGATTTTGTCAATACGTAATGGACTCCGAAGTGCTGAAAATAGGTTACCATTGTTTATTTACAATTGAACAAGGTCATAGCGAAACTAGATAGAGGAAAATACGGAACTTCGTTACGCTATCAATGGGGAAAATGACCATAAGTAAACAACCTAGAAACACTTTTATTTTCTTCTTTCATAACGAATTGTCAATCAGCTACTGCTACTTTAGTCAATTGACTACTGAATAACTGCTAGTTTAGTCAATTGAAAACTGAATAACTACTAGTCTAGTCAATTGAGACTTGAATAACTGCTAGACTAATCAATTGAATACTGAATAACTGCTAGTCTATTCAATTGAGTACTGAATAACTGCTAGTCTGCTTAATTGAGAACTGAATAACTGCTACTGTAGTCAATTCAGAATTGAATAACTGCAAGTTTACGTAATTGAGAACTGAATAACTGCTAGTCTAGTCAATTGAGAACTGAATAACTGCTACTTTAATCAATTAAATACTAAATAACTGCTAGTGTAATAAATTAAATACTAAATAACTGCTAGTCTAGACAATTGAGAACTGAGTTGATTTTTAGTTTAACATCCCGTTCAGCAGCGAGGCTATATGAGACGTGGCCCTACTGATTAACGTGGAACCCGAACCACATGAGCTCCCGCCGGGAATCGAACCCGGAATTGAGAACTGAATAAGTGCTAGACTAGTCAATTTTAACTGAATAACTGCTAGTTTAATCAATTGAATGCTGAATAACTGCTAGTCTAGTAAATTGAGAACTGAATAACTGCAAGTCTACGTAATTGAGAACTGAATAACTACTACTGTTAAGCAACTTATGGCTCCCATGCTGTATAATCAAAACTTGTTTAAGAAATGTTGAAGCGCGTATAGTTATGATGAAAAAAGAGGAAAAAGGAAAAGACAAAAAAAAAATCAATATACCCTTGCCTTTGAGAAGTTTTCTTCTTCTGTTAAACGTTACAAACACGACACAATTCCAGACGTGAAAATCCTCTTATCCTTCTCTTGATAGGTGTGTATACAGTAGCAAATTGACCTTTTGTTGCGCGAAGTAAAGACTAATTTGTTACAGGGCGGCTATTTGAAGCGTTCCTAACGCGTTTTTATTGCTCATGCGTACGCTTGGAATACGCTGACCATGTATTTAAATGTGGATGGCTAATCAGAAACGCGAAAGCAATAAAAACGCGGAGAAAACGTCAGCTCGAGCGTATTCGGTGCGTTTCGGAACAATAGACCGCCTTCTGTTTAAAAGATGTCAAAAGGAAGGAAAAAAGGAAAGACGTGTTGCCAGGCAAGGGGATTTTAGCAAGAAACAGCTGCTTTGAAGATGCTTTGTGTAGAGTACTGGAACTCTGCTATTATAGACCTAGACTTGGCAAAAAAGACCTGGAAACCCTGACTGGCTCAGAGTATGATTTATAGCTCTGGCAAAAGTAAAGTTACCAAATAGCCACCTTGGTCGCGTTCGGTCTAGGGGGTAACGTTTCGAAAACTCATTCTCAAATAACCACAGACTTACTCTTCGTACTGGCTATTAGTATTGTCCACAAGACGATCGTCTCGACCCGACTCTATAGTGCTGCTAAAATGTCTTGAGCCGTGGAAAATATGCGAACTACAGCTCACACCCTCGAGACACCCTCGTGTTGAGCCAATAAGAGTTCAGCTGTTGCTAAGCGAGAGAGCTTTGAAGCCGTCTACGCCAAAGGGAGTAGAATTCCTTCAGCCGATAGCAGCGCTTGGAGCGGAAGACTAGGTATCAAGTCAATGTGGTATATCTATAGTCTCGAAAACGAGACGAAAGTGGAGACGAGAAACGTATTTTCAAATTCGAGACGAGAGGAGACATTTCTTTAGTCTCGTGGGCAACTTAGTTCACTCAACTCTTAGATCTCATACATTGTTTTGGTTTTAAATGATTTATAGTAACAACTACAAACTGATAAAAATCATTGTACGAACATAGTGAAGAGCATCTATCAACGTTTAAAAGTATACAAGTCATTACATAATATACTTCAATAATAAATAGTGTTTTAATTTTTTATATTACATCCTTCATGAACCTCTCTAACGTTGAAGAATTCTGATAACTTTTAGATTAAACTAAAAAGAAAATCAGGTCATAAATTTTGTACATAACTTTACGAAAGAGGACGAGAAAGTTTTCGAGATGAAATTTGGAAAAACTTTCTCAAAAACCAAGACGACACGAAGAATTTGACAAAAATTTACGAAGGAGACGAAAAAAAAAAAAACTTATCTTTTGTCTCTTGGGGAGCACTACCGGCTAACAAACTATGTTAAATGTTTCGATTCCAAATATTGACCAGAAAATCCTGGACTGCTATTTTATGAAGCTGAAATTAGAAAGTTTAAACGAAAATTCCGTTTAAATAGAAAAGAGTCAGTTTGTGATTTCCCTATGTATCTTCAAGAAAATAAAGTTCCGGACAAGCTATATCCTCTAAATAACACTTTGGGCTTCCAGCAAATGTGGAAAGACACTATCTCTGATTAATCTTACGGTAACTTAATTTAAGTTAGCTCTGCTTGTATAGTTAGAAATTAAGTATAGGTTGGAAGTATAAGAAATGATAGCTCCAACCAGGAACGGATCCAGGATTGTCTGAGGGAGTGCACCAATAACTACCAAAATAACCAATCACACTGAAACTCTTCAATGTGACATGTGACAATATTCTTTACACGTGACAACGCTGATACATAGAACGGGAGTATTTTAAAGGGGGTCGCAAGTGTAATGCAGGAAAAAAAAAAAATACTCCTCCTGGTTTCTGTTTTCTTCCCTACTTGACAAATGCTATATTATTTTGCTTCGTTAATCCTTTTCCTTCAACCTTTTGAAAATCGACTTAAACTATTGCTTTTGCAAAGTTCTGCTTTCTTTTAAGCCCCAGATGAAACTAGCCTCTCATTTCAGATAGTGTATATTTACAACGAAGGAGGGGGTGCATGTGCACCTTTGCACTTCCTTAAATCCGGCTCTGGCTCCAACCTATACTTAATATTGTTTCTGACTGTACATGCAGCCTCTGTACTGATATTCATTAAGTGGATAGTATAATTGCTTCTCATACATTCTGCAGTTGATACCAAAAGAAAGAAGCGATCTAGAGAAGACGAGGATATTCGGAGGATACGTCAAAAATGTGAGAATTGATTTAATAACAAGTTCGAGCTGAGTATCGGCACTTTTTGCCCAGAAAAATAAAAGCACTGGATTCACCCCAAGAAATGAAACGAAATGAAATCTTACCATGGTTATACCGGCTAGGCGAAAGGAGACGGTGATGATGAAAAATGAATCAAATGGTGGAATGAATAAAGTGGGAGGAAATGGAAGAAACCCACGAACACGTTGTTTGTCCACCACAAAGTTCACTAGGCGCGAGCTGGGATCGAACCGAGGATGCCATGTATCAGAGCTGAACGGTCTACCACTGAGCACCGCGGCACCGGATTCACCCCAAGAGAGTTGCATTCTGGCTTTCAACTCTTCACTCTTAGCAATGAAAACGGATGTTCAAAATCCTAAAGCAACCAGCAGCTGAATGATATATTTTTAAAAGTAACCTTTGATTAAGTGGTCAGGTACTACAGACCAATGATTGTTGTATATATGACTGAACTACGATTTTGTTTTCTTTACATGTCATCAATAAAGCTATTGTGTGAGTGCTGCAGGAAGCTTCAGGAGATACGCACCTGTCGCTTGCTTTTTGTACAGACTCACATTATATACAGTAGCTATATGTGGGACTATACTAATAACAGTAATTTGGCCCATGCTTGGAGAAGCGAAACATTGACGGCGAAAAAAAAGCTTGTCTGAATCACCCTTACAGAAATGGTTTAGCATCCACATTTCAGAGAGTAGACACTATTTTTAGCCTTCATTAAAAAAATAAACGAAGAAAAGCAAACTTTAAAAAAAGTGTTGGATGTACTTTTTTTTCCTTTCTTCGATAATGTTGGTAGATTGGCTGAACGAGTGAAATTTTCCGCCTTTCTTTTTTTCTTTCTTTATTTTTTTAAACTTCAGCTGATAGTTCGAAGTTTCGTGCCAAGATACGTAGAAAGAAGACCAAGCGATCGGCATGATGCCAACAATTGTCGGCGTTCGCCACTCCTCAATTACGTTCAATTGATATTGCTTTGCGCACCAACAGCAAATGGTTAAGATTGGCACTTGGAGGGAGGAGGAGGAGTGGGAGAAATTGTTTCAACCTGAAAAACTAATTTGCGGGGTAAAAATTTAAGTTTTTTTTTCTTTCTTGGCGTTTGCAAGCATCGGTATGAAGTAGAGGGAACGGGGGAAAGGTTTGCTTAGTGGGAAGTCCAAAGCACGTGGCTCCATGTTTAATGTAGGCCTAGTTGTGGGAAAAAAAAAATGTTAATTAGTCAGGAAACAGGATGTTACAATTTCAGGTGTAGTTTTTATCTTTAAGGAGATGAATGGGTGTGTGATATTTGTTCATTTGGCGAGACGACTAGCATTTGAAAGTTGGTAAAAATGCAGGTGAAGTTAACTTATCCTTACTTCGTGCAGAATGTTGTCTGCAGCGTTTGGGAAATTGGCAGCTGTCCCTGTGATCTTCATAGTAACACAGGGTGTCATAGCATGAACAAAGTTGAATTCGTCAAGTGACAGGAAATCTTTACTTTAACGTCCTATGAAATATGAATACGCCCTGTAGAATAGACACGGATAATTAGTGAACGTTTATGGAAGATTTGACGGAATACTAAACAACAAACAAACAAACACGGACACGATAATGTCGACTACATTCTCAGATGATCTGGGATTTGTATCTCTAGAGGTGATTGTCCTATCACTGAGCCACATTGTCTCTTTCATTCGTAAGATTTAAGATTTTTATTTACAAAAATCAACAATTTTCAGTATTTTTCTTACCCTAAAATAATTATTTTGAATTGAATGGTGAATTTTGTAAACAAGTAGATAACGTGTGCAACATTATTGTTCAAGTTTACCAATACTGGGCTCTTATACACCGTTTACTCTATTTTGTTTCAACAGATAAATTATATGCAATAGTGGATCTCATTTGAAGGAATTCAGAAAAGGGCAAAGTTGCTAAGTGCTCAATTCTTAATTGTCCAAGACCTTACTCTAAATTGCTTTTCTGATAGATTCAGAATAAGCTAAATGGAATGGTACAGCATGTACGAAATATATTGCACATTTCTGTAGTCAAAATCTCCTTCTTGCAGTTCTATAAGCTCCCTAATATTGGTTTGCTTTGAGCTACTTAGGAACATACGAAGAGTTTAAGTGATACCAGTTTCTTCAAGTTGTTCTAAATAAATAAGCTCCTTGTCACCAAGCCCTTCAGAGATTCGTCCTAACACCGTCAGGTACAGAATCCCACTGTTTGACTCCAACCCACTTCGAAAACTTCTTATATCTAGAAAGGGACTCGAACCGTGGCTCTAACTACTTCGTTTTTTTTTTCTTTAAGTTTTACGTCCCACGTTATGCCGGTTAGGCTCATGGATACGGTGATGATGAGAAATGAATGAAATGGTGGAGTGAAGAAAGTGGGAGGAAGCGGGAGAACCCCGAGAAAACCCACGGGCACGATGTTTGTCCACCACAAAGTCTACACCGCGCGAGCTGGGATCGAACCAGGGACACCAAGCACCGGAAGTGAACGCTCTACCACTGAGCCATCGCGCCCTCCTCTCTAACTACGTGTTTCGGCAAATGTACCACATAGTAAGGCTGTACTTTACCGGGCTCAATGACACAGACAATTCGCCCATTTGGGAGTGGAACGAATCTTTACTCCCTGGTAGGGGCTAGTTGGAGGATATGTGGTCTGTACATTGCGATTCCTATCGCTGTTTTTTTTTTCTTTCTTTCTTTCTTTCTTGACCGGACACTTCTGCGTCTTTCACTCAGATAATCCCCAGTTGTCCTCAATGACAACGAGTGAACGCATCACATCACTACTTATACGATTTTTTTTTTTTTTTTTTTTGTCACACATTTAAAGGATTGGTCAGAACCAGCGCTGCTTGACTTAGATGAAAATCTCACAGGAACTATCAGATCAAGAAGTTAAAAAAAAAAAAAAAAAAAAAAGCGTGTTAGAACGTTGACTGTACGGAATCCTCAGCAACATTTTTAGTAAATTAAATACATTAAACTGACGAAATCAATTCCTTTATAGGTGCTTTGGATTTTATTATTTACCTTTTAGTACTTTATTGAATAAGTCCATATCATTTCAAAACAATTTAATAATTTATGTTGTACTTTCTAGTCGTCATTTGCAAATTAGTTCAACCGCTATTCTTTCAGAATTAATTAAATAAGCTTTTTTCAGCCGCACGAGAGCAGACATAAGCATGCTACATTTTTTTTTTCTTTGTACTGAGGAGAGAGGTTCTTAATTCGACGCTTTTATGTATATGTTGCTTGTATGTTCATGCATACCTTCAACGTAGTTCCACTGATTTTCATGATTCTTTTTTTGTTTCAAAGAGTATACTTTCTCAGTGGTTCCGTATAATTTTTATTAGGATCTAATAATAATCTTTAGAGCTAGACTATGAAATTTTTCAACAGCTGACAGTATTAACATCGTAATTAATTGACTTCATTTTGTACATGTTCACGCATAAGTTCAACATATAAACATACCGATTTTATTAATTAATTTTTAGTTCCAAAGCGCATGCTTTCTTTTAGGTTCCACGTAAATTTTTATCATGATCTAGTGAAAGTCTTTCGATGAAACTCCTCAATAGATGATAGTATTAATACCGTGTGTATGTTCACGCTTAATTCCGTAACGCGACCGATATACATACATGCAGCCGCGAATCCAATGGCTATAGACCCCCTCCCCTTGACGTGCAGATATACACTGGATAAAGTGGGCTTCAGTCCTACTTTCTTTACGCAGGATAAAGCTGCAAACTATGGTTTAGTCCCTCCCTGGATCCGCGGCTGCATCACGGAAAACTGAAAAAAAGTATATTAAAAAAAACTTAAAAGAGATATAAACGACTTCACATGGAAAGTCAGGGAAAAATGGTGCATTTGAGGGAAGCTCAGGGAAAAAGACTGGAAATCAGGGAAAGTCAGTTGAATTTTAATTTCACCGTACCCAACCTATAATGATCACAATATGGGACGTTACCTAGATTTTTATGGGAGGTAAGTGGAATGTACGTATGAACAATTAATTACTATTTGTCTCTATAGAAGAAATGTTCTAATATTCACCGTTATTTATTCCTTATTTATATGTAAACATCATCCGACACCTGACATGAAAGTCAGGGAATTTCCTGTCAAAGGTCAGTGAAAGTCAGGGAAATAGATTTATCCATATCAGCAGGAATCCTGCTTCAACAAAAGCTTTTAAAAAAGTAGAGAATAATAAAAGCGCTATAAAAGGAAGTAGAAAATAATAATAATAATGTTTAAAAGCTGGAAATAATTTATTACATTTATCTATGATTTTTTTTTAAGTTTGTGCGACGCCAAATAAACTAATGCCTTGTAAAAGTACTACTCAAACTAATTGTGACACATAGCTCAAAATTTATAGACAATGGTAACAAAGTATTTTCAGTTTTTAAGAGCTTTTTATTATGCCATTTATGCCATTTAGTGCTTTTATTATTTTCTAATTTTTATAGCTTTTGTTATTTTCTACTTTTATTACTTTTATTATATTCCACATTTTACAACCTTTATTATTTTCTAATTTTAGAGCTTTTATTTTCTACTTTTAGAGATTTCATTATTTTCTACTTTTTAGAGATTTTATTATTTCCTATTTTGCACTTTTGTTGGAGTCTCTTAATATTGTTTTTTCAAAAAGGTTTTTTATTTTATTTTAAGAGATTTTATGTCAAGAGAAATCGCTGAAAATTAGTGATTTTTTTTTTTAAGAGTGACATCACTAGAAATGAGTGACAAATTGAAAAATTATAGTAAATTTCATCGGTAGAAATAGGTGGAACTTGGCATCAAAATTAAAAGAAAATTTCGTTGGTAGAAGACGATGCAAATTGCAAACTAACAGGTAGTTGCTGCTGTAGAACTGGGTGAAAATTGATAGCAAAATTGAAAAAAATCGCGTTGGTAGAAGTGTCTGAAAAATAGATTATAAAATTAAAAGAAAATCGCGCCTTTAAAATGGGATGAATTGATACCTCTTTATTACAAACTTTGTCTCCAAAGAAGAAGGTGATTGAAGCAAAATGGTGCAAAATGCAGCAAGATTGTGTGTGTGTTTTGTGAGATATTGGTCTAGACTCTAGACAACATGGCGGACAACGTAAATAAAGTTATCGTTATATTTGAGACATAGACTCAATCTATTTTGTAAGTTATATCCGTTACTTTTCTACTCAGAAACACAAGAATGTATAAATTTTACAGTGCCACAAAACATGAATTGGTAGTTTACTACATGAATGCCCTTGTTTTGTTGTTCTATAGTCGGAAGCATGCAGAAGTTGTTGAGAGGAATTTGTATTTTATTGCACTATTAAATCAATCTTTTATTTGTCATGTTTTCGTGACAAAACTTCTTTCAAATGAATATACGACTTTGAATCTCATCTAAAACATTGGAATTTCAAATAAATATGGCAATGAGATTCTTCATTCTGTAATATAGTCGATCATTTCCGCGTTCACATTCCAAGAAAAAAAAATCGTTTATTGTTTCATATGTCAAGCGAATGATTTTCAAATTTATATTACGAATTTCAATAATCTGATATTGTATTAAATTGTTTACTGCACCAGAGGCTTCAGTAGGGAAAAAGATATACTCGTATGTGGATATGTTCAGTTGATGATCGAAGAATATTCAGAATTCATGAAAGCCATATTGTTTGCCTATATGAAAAGTATTCTTAGCGTTTTAACTAACTGACTCTATGGCTGAAGGCAGGGACGTACACAAAAGGTGGATCCCGAGGGTCCGTACCCTCCTGAAATCCCGATGATTTTGCCAATTTTAACTCTGGAATACTAGAGTAGTTGAAAATTCACCTAAGAGTTTATTTTCGTAACGTGCAACTAGGTATTAATAATTACTACCTCGTGCGCCGTAGGTTCAGGCATTCTCCTTTCTTTGTGTGCAGTACAGAATGGCGTTCAAGGTCAAACAGCAGGAGTTTGAATGATTTTTCACGGAGTGATCGCAAGCAGTCGTGAAGCTTGACCCATACCAATTTCAGCATCCAGTAGAACGCAAGTGTGTGTTCTGGTTGTTAACCCCTATCCATGAATTTTTTCAATGTCGTCTCTCGCGCTATACGGAGAACATCTTCAGAGGGTACAATGTTATCGGATAGCTGCTAATTTTATTTCGTTTATTTTTGCTGTTATTGTTGTTGTCGTTGTTTGCATCACAATTGAGGCAAAACTGTTCTCTGATTGGTGCAAAGCCTAGGCTTCACGAGTCGTCGTGACCATGGGCGAAGTTAGGAATTGTCTCCTGAGGAAGCAGGACTTTTGTCTGCTCGAGGGCACGGTAAATACAAATCAAAATTGAAGGATATTATAGGTGGCATTTTTATTTTTTGTCAAAAAGTTGGGGGTTGGGCAATTCCCCCCTATGTCCCCCATTGCTCCGCCTATGGTCGTGACCACTATAGTGTTAGTATTACTCTTGGATAGATAATACTCAGTGACAGGTTCATTATTCACTATTCATTTCATTGTCTTTATCTGTGATAGCAAATATTGACGAACTAACGGAAAATGTTGTTATTTCCTTTTTCGAAGAAATTCATTTGGAATTATACAATAAATCACATATAAAATAGGCATTTTGAAAAATAGTGAAATTGCCAGTGCCCTTTTAGAAGAACTTAATACAAATAATTTTTACTTGAGTGAGGAATAACAGTCGGAATTAATGCACAACGAGCCTGATCAAATAGAAATAGATGGTGTTTTATGATTATGTTATTGACTATGACGATAGTTGTTTAGATTCTGATTTGAAACCTCACGAGTGTGTTTCTTCAATTGACTCCGAGGAAGAAAGCTTTTCAATATGATGTTCGAAAAAGAAGAAAAGTCGGTTCATCTCCAGTACAACATCCTTCAAAAGAAAGATGTAGCTATGGAAAAAAATATCCAAGAATTAAGAAATTTTTGCTGGAATTCACACCATCTTCCTTTGAAGGAACCAGTTGTCAAAGGAAGAAAAACTGTTGTGTGATCAACTAGTGAACCTCGCAACAAATCGAAAGTTTCTGCAAGAAATACAACATTCTAGGGTTGCTTCTGGAATGCCAGAAAATTAACTTCTGAAATGGACTACTAATCTTTGTTCATCGATGAAGAAATGCTTAATAAAAATATATTTTATACAAGCCTGAAGATAACACATGGAACAGCATATACTCGAAACCCAGGTTGGATAAATGACATAAATGTGTATATTGGCATATATTTGAATTCGAGGCATATATTGGAATTCTGTTTATTACAGGAGCTAGACAAGATAACCAGCTAAGGAGTCAGCTATTGGTTTACGGGGAGAGCTAGGTTGCCAAGTTTACCCAAGTATATATAGAGTGTTACAAAAACGTGTCGCAATATTTCGGAAATGGATTCCTCTCATTAAAATTAGAAAAAAATAGCTTCATATGGACATGTGGTCGGAAGTACATGTCCGTACTTATAAGGTTTCGTACTTATAGGGTGCCGAAAACGTCAAAATTAACTTTAAAGATCCATAGTTCCACTACTGTAGAACCTATCGTAGTCGGGTCAAGACACCACTGAGCAACTTTTATGTGAACTATCCAAATCTCCATCTTTCAGAACCTCTGGTACTTGCACAATCATTTTTAGATAGGATGTTTGGGAGTACTTGATCACTCTCCACCTACCTCTCTAAAAACGGGTGTGCAAGTACTGGAGCATTCTTAAACATGGATATTTGAGTAATTCACATACCAGTCCTTCAGTGATGTCTTGACCCGACTAGAAATATGATAGGTTCCGTAGCAGTGGTGCTATGAACTTTTAAAAGTTCACTTATTTCACGTTTTCGGCACCCTATAACTCCGAAACTATCCGCTTTTGAGCACAGCTCCATATGAACTTTTTGTTTTATTATTCCCAAAATATCGTGACATTTTTGTAGTATATATAGTATTATATTAATGAAAAAAGTGAAACTACTATGGCAGAGAATCTTTACTCCTCCCCAGCAAAATCTGAGATGTTGATGCTGTTTCTTGTTATGTCATTAACAAATTTGTCGAGTAATGTATATCTTCTAGTAAAATCTAAACATGTCCTCCTCACTAAAGTCTTTCACGGTCAAGTTGGTGGTAACCCTAATAAAATCAGTATTATTTAAAGAGTTATTACTAAAGAATACAAGAGCAGCAAGTTGCATTGGATTTAAACAAAAAATGTACTCGAAATGACCAGAGCAGATGTAGTACATTGTTGCTTCCTATAATACAAGTATAATACTAGCTTACGATACTAGCAATGGCGTAAGATGGGTCGTCATTCCAGTAACGTGTCAGTTCCTCTCTGCGGAATCCTTTAAGAGCGGATTTTCGTCAAAGATTATGTTCTTTGTGGTGCGGAGAGTGCTAAGACTTCTCCGTATTCTCTCCCCAGTTGGGCTGCTACTTCTCATGCATATTTTAGAAGCTTTGCAGTGCGAGGTTTCCAATAATGGCTGCTTGATGCCACTTCCGCTTCTGAGATATTCTCTCTCAATTGCCGACGTAGCAACTGCCGAGGGAATGTTCTCTGGCTTTCAGATGCATTACTACAACAATAGGATGTAACAATAGCAGAAACAATCAGCTGTATAATACAATGGAGGTGACAGTAGCTTATTCTCTTTATTATTATTATTATTTCTACCAGTTTAACAGATAAAATTATAAGCTGCAGGTTTTTATTTGTTTAGTTGTTTCAACAATTGTAATTTTTGAACAACTGTTACACTTAACGACACGAAAATGATCAAACTAAAACCTTACAAACTTCAAATGAAATCTTGAAGTTTTACGTCCCACGATTATGCTGGCTAGGCTAAAAGAGACGGTGATGATGAGAAATGAAGGAAATGGTGGAACGAAGAATGTGGGAGGAAACGGGAGAACCGCGAGAAAACCCACGCACACGATGTTCGTCCACCACAGAGCTCACTTGGCATGAGCTGGGACCGAACCATGGACCCCATACACAGAGGTGAACGCTTTATCACTGAACAACCTCGCCCCAATCTTACAAATTGAATAAAACTGTATGAAAAAGTAAATGAAAAAGTACTGCTACTTAGAACTCCTTTTAAGAGCTCCAAACTCTGGGATTGGTTTTATATATATATATATAAAATAAGAAAGTTTCCTCTCCTGGGGAGGGCGATCGCCCCTTCCCCCCTTCTGGGTCCGCCCCTGATTTCGGTGTCTATAGCCATTTTAGCCCGTCACGGATGAGCAATGGCGTTCCTCGGCAATAACATTATCCGGGAAAGTGAAGAAGGAAGAAAGGAATGGGGAAAGAATGGAGCGGCCTGGGACCTTTTTTTGTGTTAGCCCCGCCATGGCCGGTCCCAAGCCCGTGCTGAGAAAGGGGAAGGGACCCCCACCGGTTGAGTCTTGTGGCATGCATTGTGGCCACAGTGTTAAGGTGGGGGAGATTGGTTCGGGTGAGAGTTTGGAGACAGACTTTCCATTCGAGTGTCCTGTTTGAACTTCAGCTTCTCCTTGTGAGGTTGAATGTAATGCAGGACAACAACCTACCGGCGGTGGGCGTATCCCACTCCCTCAGAGAATGGGGTGACACACTAAGGTGTCAAGGTTAAGGGACAAATCTTGACGGTGCACTTCGTGCACGAGCAATAATAGCGTATATTGTGCAACTACGGGCGGGGTGCATTACTTCTTGCGGAACCCGTCCATTAAATAGACCGAACGGTCGCGGGCATGCTCTCCATGCATGCAATTAAGCGTGGCATAGTAGACCACTAGCTCACAATGTTAGGTACCATCCCGGTATTTGCTGGTGTGAATGAAGAAAACACAATAAATCCTTACTCAGGATAACTGGCCTAAAGAAGCTGTTACACCTTTTCGATTGAGTTTCCTCACCAGGAATGGAACCCAGAACCGCTCGTACCAAATAGGGTACGAAAGGATCTATGTACTACATAAATGAAAAATCTCACACAGTCAAGAATTCCGTCACAGCGTTATTTACATTTTCGTAGTTTTGATAATACGTGGACTGAAAAACATTTCAATTCATGGCCGCATCAATAGAACAATCTGTTCAACAATACTATAATTTCTGTGTACATTACCAGGTGTTCGATTCCCGATGGAGACACTTGCGTCGGGTGAAAATGTTCGCCAATATAGAAACTGCAAAATAATCTGAGCTCATTTTGTTATTGGGGTAAATTCCATTTTAAGCAGTAGGCAGTGGAGGCCGTAACAGTTCCACTGACCTCGTGGTGGGGGCGAGAACTTCGTGGGCCTGCTCAAGGTATCAATCTCGATTCCGTTATATCTCGATGTTAAAAACAAGAACATCAAAATTCAGTAAATTTTGTTCAAATCAATATTTTGCTTGTTTCTTTTTGAAACGCAAGCATCTATAAAACGACCAGCAAGCCCACGCATTTTTTATAGTTCTATTCTGATTAAATATCATAGTCAGTTATGGTCAGTTATACTTGTAGCTCTTAATAGTCTTATCTTTAGCACAGTCAAGAGTGTGTCCTTTCGCTTTAAGAAGATTTAATTAACAATATGCTATTTTGTCTCTTTGCAGGCCGTGGGTGATGGATCCAAACCCCGGAGACGATGAGGCGCCGAAGGATCCAGGCGCCCATCAAACTCACCAAAGCTACACTGAGAAGGACTTCGAAGGTAAGAAAGGACGATGCATTATTCATTCGTCTTTTGTTAGTTTCTTGTCTCCCAGACGGATTGATTGGCAGACAACGGAAGTTATTTTGCACGAAACATTGGTGGTATTGCGTAATGATATCATCAACTCTTCGTTTCTTGTTCAAAGTAAAACCAAGTCAAATCCAAGGGCGTCACCAGAGGGAAAGAGCAGAAGCAGTGAGAAGAGAGTAATTTTAAATGACAAAAAGGGAATCAAAAATTTTATGATTTGAAAGGCCTTTGCAAAACAAACAAACATTTTGATGCAACTACAGCGTATCTGCACGAAATGGAGGGCAAAGAAATTTCAGAAATTGACTTACAACCAGTGACGGCTTTTGAGGGACGTCACATCGATAAAAATTAACATCTTATCGCTACGAGCTAAAGGAACAGATGTTACCTGATATATTAAATTCTTGTATATAACAATTAGGACTTAAAACATGTTTTCTTTCCTTAGCTTGTAGCAACTCATATAATGTTATTATTTATTTATTTTATTTTTACTGATACGACTTCCTTCAAATCGATGTCTCTGTATGGTCTTCATCCAAAATGGCAAACAAACTTCCATGTAATACGGTTTTCCGGTACTATCTTCGTGATGTAGGAGATATCCGCTTTAATACTATCCATCAAATATAGTACTTTTTCTCTCCCTCTTCCTTCCATAATATGTTCTACCATGCTGTCACTAGCATTATATAGTTCTTCTGAAAGAATGTGCTAATCAGTTGTTTTTTTTTTTAAATTTTTAGTTTTATAATCTCCAATATTGACTTTCTTCTACGTTATGGATCACTAGCGGATCCAGAAGGATCGTTTGGGAGGGGCGGTTCGCTTTGTCGAAGATGAGCGTAGCTTCAAGGTGACCAGTATTTAATTTGCAAGAATGGGACTCATATGAATCCGGGGCTGGAAGGGGTAGGAAAAAAAAAGATGTCCAGATTCCATTTTGGGACACGATTTTTTTTTTTTTTTTTTTAGTAATGGGAATATTTTTTCTGTAGATTTAAATTAAATACGTACTTCCGTTTCGGAGACGTGACGGTGTCATGATTCACTTCACACACAGTCACCGCAACATATGAGATGCACTGTCTGGCACAGTACTTGCAAAAAAAAAAAAAAAAAAAAAAAAAAAAAAAAAAAGCTGTATTGACGATATCATTTATTTTAACGAAGGAGTGTACAATTTGCTCTAATCATTTATATTTTGAGTAACTTGCGGGACAGCAGTTAGAAAAATTAATACAAAATTAATCTATCTCTATATTTGTATGGGGTCCACGAAACATAGTATAATTATAGTTATGCTTACAACAACAATAAAATTACCTAGGGATATTATACTAGCCTTCGTCTAGGTGGGGCTCGCCCCAGATCCCCAATCTGCTCGACATACGGCCGTAGCAAATGATCCTACGTGGTACTGTGGCACAAGCGTTCTTCCTTCTGCCTTTCATATAGAATTGGATTGAGCAAAGACTGTGTCACGAAATTCAAACACCTCCTAAGGCATTTTAATGAATCAGCCCCACCTTTTTTCCTTCTCTTCTACGTTAAATGAAAAAAAAAAAAAACGTTCAATTAAATGTTGAATTATTTTAAATGAAAAATCAAACTACCAACTTTCATGTTTCTAACCGCAAGGGATCCCGAGATATGGCATCTTATAATAATAATAATAATAATAATAATAATAATAATAATAATAATAATAATAATAATAATAATAATAATAATAATAATAATAATAATAATAATGATAATCCCACCCCTTTTCTTCCCTTCTAGGTAAAATATTAAAAAATGCTGCTATACGTATTGGATTATTTTAAGCGAAAAGCCCATATACGAAGTTTCATGTTTCTAACCTTCAAAGATTCTTAGATATTGATATCTTATTATAATATTTGCAATCGCCGCCACTTTTTCTTTCCATCTATTTTTTCTCCGTTTTACTATAATATCAAAAAAAAAGTTGAAGCGCGTGTCAAATTATTTTAAATGAGAAATCCAAATGCCAAATTTCAAGTCTCTAGTCTTAGCGGATTCGAAGAGATGGCCACCTTATTAAAGTAATTTCCACCCCATTATCCCTTCCTTTCTTCGAATTAAAAAAAATCCTTCCTTAGTAATACCCTACGTAACAAATCTTATCTACTGTCCTAATTTCAAGTTTCTAGCTTAAGTAGTTTGGCCTGTACGAAGTTACTCACTTAGGATCTCGTCTTTCATGTATGAATTACAATAACAAGCTTGTGTTATTTCTCAAGAAAAGATGAAATGCCATTTGAACTCATAATAAATCCCTGGTCCCTTCCTAATGTTTCCGTGTTGAACCCCAAAAGTCACGGCTCTCTTTGTTGATCTAGTAGCTAGCGAACGTACCTTTGATCTTTGATGCAAGGGGTTCTGTGGTTTGATTCCCGGCGAGTGAGCATCGAACGGGATTCCTGAGCACTACAGTAGTTCAGATCCAACTTTAAACTCTAGTCCTCGTTCTGTAAAGCATCGCTTTTGGCAAACGACGTAAATACATATTAATCAATCAACCAACTGAAAAGTCTCAGTTTCAGCGAGCTTTGCGGTAAGGAGCGCTGAAGATTCTATATTTCTCTTTATTCAAGGTAAAGGTACTTGAAGTTTCAGGACCCGAATTCCATTCCCATATCCTATTTCTAGGACACAATTTTAAAATATATCTTTTTAGTTCAAAGAGTGAGCCCTCTTACCATCCTTCTTACAGCTGTTCGTCCAACGAATGAATCATATTCTCGCTCCTTTGGGACTTATGGTGACCGCTCCAAGGAACTAGGGAGAAAAGTATTCACAATTCAAATATGTCTGTATTAAGTACTATTAAGTACCACACATTTTGATTAGACTCTGCTTGTCACACATATTAGATCGGTCGGGAAAAAGACCATGTTAGTATTTACCAATCATAAATGCTGAAAGTTCAAAAAACCTTTGGAGGGGGCGGTCGCCCCCTCCGCCCTCCCCGTGGATCCGCTAGTGTTATGGATTGGGTCTATCTACTAATTTCAGACGAGGAAAACTTGGATTGCATCCAAAAAGTGTTTACTATGTCATAACTAACCTTAAAGAATAAGAAGCAAAGCATTTGCAACAACTTTGTTCGATAGTGAGATGAAAGGGTACACATTTACATAACTTCTGCATGTCTTGAAAACACATGCCAACTAAGTGTTTTTCACTCTCATAGTTGCACTGTTGGAGACGTCGAAGAAGGCTTCCATGGCGCGTAGCACCATGTTCTGCATATATATATATCACAGTGGGTTGTGTCGTCAAGCCTTTGATCGTATGCAAATAATAAGAAAAGAAAGATTCTACGAAATGTCTTTATGTAGGAAGCGGAACTTCAGCACTTCAACGATGGACACTGTTTGGTTCTAACAAGACGGCGCAACGACACACACATAACATGCACATATTTGTCCTCTATATTCCGAGAATTGTTGCCCAGTTCTTTGGTCTTCCCCTTTGGTAGTTTGACTTGTTCAACCGCTATCCAGATTCAACAGATCGTAACTGTTTTCTTTCGGAGCACTTGAAGGAAAGAATCCTTGTCCATCATTTGTATACAGTCAAGAAATACAGGACGTCAAACAGTCATAAAAGAATACTCGCAGTTCTGCGGTATGTGATGTTACGCGCTGTCGTCATACCTAACAGTGCGGGCGGCGGCCATTATTTTCAAGCCACACTGAAGTTTCTGTACGTTGTAAACATAATTGTCTGTACGTTGTAAACATAAACATTATTAGTATTATCATCTAAAATTCAAATATGTAATATTTTATTTCATGGTCAACAACATTATTACAAACAAGCTTTTAATTCTCTTAAAATTGGTAAATATAGTAAGTAACACTGTATTTACGTATTCACGACACGATACTGTATCTTAAAAAAAAAAATGGATCAAAAGATCCAATATATTTTAGGCAAAAAAAATTTTTAGGCGGCCTTATATCTGAAGAACTACATATAGTGTAGTCAAACTCAAACTATCAGTTAAGTCAGTATGATGTGCTCATTCCGTAAAAAAATACGAAAACTCGATTTAGGGGCCGTTCAAAAATTTTGTGGCCCCCTGATCCAAAAACTAATTATTGGCCAAGATCGCAAACTTTTGATCCATTTTGTGGATCACTCATAAAATTCTTGTTTTATTTGGTTAATTCTTACTTTCCGTAAATGTATGAGAAGTTTCGTGGGTAATTGTCATTACCATTTAATATAATAAAAAGTCATAATATAGAGTTATCCCCTACTCGCTAACATAGGTATCCTTATTACGGGTATTCTTTTGTTATTGGGAGCATTTCCTCATTATTTTGTGCGACACCCGACTATTTTCTTCGTTCTTCTCCATGGCAATCATTTGTTGTCTGTTTTGCGTAATGCCCATATTTTTGTTCGATAGAGCATACACACAAAATGTTTGACTAGCCTTAATATATATATATATATATATATATATATATATATATATATATATATATATATATAGAAGACAATCAAAATGAAATCGATGGGAGAAAGATTTATCAAGAGAATTGGGCATTTCTGAAATATAGCACGTTATTCTTGTGTATTGGACACCCATCACAAACTAAAATGATTTTTTTTAATATTATTACTTATAAGGAGACAACTGAAGATTTGAAGTTGGAACCCCCTGATAAAAATCGCTTGCTTGTTACTCCAAATCGTTTGCTGAACAGGAAAAGATGACAAGTGCTTGAAAGCTGTGTCAAGGTCGTGACGACATTGAAAGGAAAGAAAAGAACATTTCGTTTCGACGTTTTGGAGATGCTAACAAGCGTCCTTTTCTGTCGATAGTGTTTGTCGACGTCAATCTTCGTATGTGACATGAAACAGACATGCAAAATGGCTAACGAAAGGGAACAAAGTTATTGTAAAAGACAAAAGGTATTCATTACTTATACCGTAGAGTGGATGTTCTAGAATATTCAAATGAATCACGTGGAGCAAAAATATCTCTTGTCTTTATATATATATATATATATATATATATATGCGAGATTATGTTGAAGAAGAAAAAGGGAAATCAAGTGTTGCCAAGTCTGTCCAGCTCGTTCCACACCCAATTAAAAACAATGTTTGCATGAACATGTTAAAAGCTGTGTGTACTCTTGGCTCCTCCCCCTCCCTAAGTCCACGAATTTTATTATAAAAAGTTTTTCTTTTCTAACAGTCTCATTATTAGTATTATTATTTACCAATGATTGATCGCTTAGCAACTGCAACATTGGTTGTTGTACTTAATATAGCTACTGTTGGTTCGTACCTAAAAAGATTAAACGAAGAAAATCAATATGCGGCAAAGTATACTATCCAGTATACATTCAACAGTAAGTGCGTGTACTTTCGAAGCTTCTTAACCCTTTTAAATTCTGGCTTTTTTAAAAGGTAAATTATCTATCTATAATATCTATAGACTTTCAGTGAAGCAGCTAGAGCATCATTCCTATTTATCCAACGGATCATGGTTCGGACCTCATTCTCTTTAGAATAGAACAACCTTTCAAACAGTACCATTCACATTCCCCTATCTGTCTCTGAGGCGGGAAATTTTGAGATAAATCGGGTTGTTTTCTGATTTTTTTAAAAAATTGAGCCCTCTGGACCCCATTGTGTTAACGCATAGATCTCAAAATCAACTGCAAAATACTAAGGGGTGTATTAAATGTATGTACAAAATTTCAAGTTTCTATCTTGAATAGTAAGAGGGGCAAAAATATTTACCAATGAACTAAGAACATCCTATTTATCCTAGGATCATGTTTTGTACCTCATTCTCTTCAGAATAGAATAGCCTTTCAATGGTATCACTCACATGATGCTATCATGTTCCCAAGGAGGGAAATAGGGATTTTTGGTGATTTTTTTTTCTTATCTTTGGTATCTCGTACTCAGTTCATGTTCCTCCTTTTATCTGTCTGTATATTTCTTTTCCCAACTTTTAGCAACACTTCCTTAAGCACTTTTCGTTCCATTTAGCTTATTTTTTATTCTTTTCCATACCCAAATTATGTTTCCAGTTGTTGTTTTTTTTTTCAAAATGTCCAACTGTCTATAACAGTTCAAAACTACACATGAACCATCGTGCTTAGGGTTATCAGATGTCTTTTTTTTTCTTCCTGTTCTCTTTTTCGAGCCCTTAAAATTGGTCCGTTTTTTTTTTTTTTTTTTTTTTGACGGGGGTACAAGCAACTGTTATATAATTGTCAGTATATAATTGTTAATGTTAATATTGCTTCAATGTTCAATTTCCAAGGAAATACAACACATCCAGCTGTTAGCGCGAAGGAAATTTAGTAATGTCCATAATCGGTAATTTAAACGCTTATTTGTAGAAATTACATTTTCTCGCTATGCTATTAAGAGATTTGTATTTTTGTAAAATCTGAAAAAAGTCCTCTTTTAGAAGTCTATCGTATGGTAACACTAATTCCATTAAGTCTTTTTAATATTTAATCATTGACCTACAAAATGTGTGTTTCAGTTACTGAGTTGTTTTATTCATTTGTACTACAAATATAAATTCTAACTATCGTTAAATGAAACCACTCAATTAACACGGGGAAGCGCTAGATAGATATTTAAAGCGTTTATGGTAGAATAAAGGAAGGAAAAGGTTGCTTATTAGCCTATTTTTAACGTGCTATTTAATGTTTGTTCTATCATATAAATATACATATTAACAGTTATTTTTGTTCTGTTATGTATGTAGGAGTAGTTTAATCGATTTTTTTTTTTTAACTGATATTCTGTAACTTTACGGAACCGTGAGTTTAGCTTTGTAGTACTTGCACTTCGTACTAATAATAGTTCTTTATTCTGCACGGTTGAGAGAGGAAGCCGATGTTGCATCGGACCTGAAAACTCATTAACTCAGAATATCTAATAGTTGTTGGAATTCCGCAGCGTAGTTGGCAATTCCACCCACAATAACTGCTCTAATCAATTGTGACTTATATACCCTTGGTAATGTCAGAAGTGTGTGCTGCTCTCCTTTTAATGGCTATTATCAGCGTCCTGCTTGGCGGCAGCTGGTTCCGGAAATGCAATTACACCGGAAAATTGTCCTTCAGGACAGCCATTAGCTTCTACTGTAGTAGTTTATATTCACAACAGTAATGTGAGCAATACATGGGCATCGTCAGGTAACTATGCAACATTGATTTTGAGTTAACTCAAATTTACATAAACAAATATCTGAATTAAAAAAAAAAAAAAATCTCCCGTAGGTGATGCAGTATTCACACCAAATTGTAGAGCTCTCTTATCACTGCTGTAAAAATGCTTTTTGTGAAGTATAATTTTTTCTTTTCACCTTGGTCGGAGATCGATTAAATTGGAGTCCATGAGCTCCCTTGCAGCTAAATGATCAGCTTTCCAACCCAGGAAAATCCAGGTTTGATTCCCGGTTGAAGTTAGGCTTACCGCCTTTTGGTCAACCTAAAGCAGCACACACTTATTACCATGTACAGACCGCTAATTTCTCACATACCCAAATTCGTACATGAAACAATTCATTAAGGATAATAGAAAGAAACTCATATATTCATGGATGGAAATTGAACTGAAAAATAATAATAAATAAACCATAAACACACGAAGTGAAAGCTTATAGCTTCAGCTTGTTGGGGTTAGCTCAACAGAATTTCTAAGACATTTGAACAAGTCAAAGAAGGATCACTGACGATTATTTCACTCCTTCTAACATGAAACATTTTAACAATAGAACCGTATCAATATCTTGATAGTTATAGGTATACATCATGGGTCAAAATTTTCAAAGAACTTTAAGTCACTAAAAATTTATGCCTCATATTTTGTGTTTTGGATTATTTGGCGTCTCGCCATGTAATTCGAAAAATTTACTTAAAATTTTGGATGTCCTGCTTAATTCGGAACAGGTGATAACCCTAGTTGGAGTTCATGTGTCACGTTACTTGTAATTACATCCGCATTTCATACAGCCTTGATGTTGCTTATGATGCTCAAAAAAGATCTTGAACCTTAAGACAAATATGCAAATCTTGATTCAGGCTTGTACAGTAGAAGGGTGGGTGGAGAAGTAATCTCCCTGCTTCTTTCTTGAATTTCAGAGCTTTGCCTCTCCAGTGGATAGTAATCGCTTTCCAAAAATTTCCGAAGGCACGTGTCTTGTTAACTGGGTACACAAGTTTTTGCTCAACTTCAATGTGCCTTATTTGTCCCATAGGTCACAATTGTGCCTATATTTGGCTTGGTTTTTACTTTATACTAAAGCACTGGGATAGAAAATGTTTATAGTGTTCATCAAATTAGAATTAGGGTAAACATAATTTGATTGATCTCCTTGAGCTACATCCAAGATTAACCGTTTTCTGGCTGGTAATAATAAAAATGCGTAAATAAAAGTTAAAAATAAAAATAGATCCGAGTAAATCCAATAGGCTGATAATAATTAGTGTAGAAATTCCCATAGAGAAAAAATCCTATAGTGATAACTGATAACTCTAGTAGATGTGGTCAGAAAAGCACTAGCTGCACATCTCCCGGTGTACACAAGTACAGGACGAGTTGATTTATGAAGTTCGATGCTCCCTGTGCCTATGCGTGCAGCTCTGCGCTGCCATCTGTTGATGTATTTCAGAACTAGTCTCGAAACTTTTTGATACCACCTTGTACATGATAATGAAAAAAATGAAATGAAATCTTTAAGTTTAACGTCCCACAGATATGCCGGTTAGGCTAAAGGAGACGGTGATAATGACAAATGAGTGAAATGGTGGAATGAAGAAAGTGGGAGGAAACGGGAGAACCCCGAGAAAACCCACGAGCACGGTGTTTGTCAACCACAAAGTCCACACGGCGCGAGCTGGGATCGAACCAGGGACCCCAAGCACCGGATGTGAACCCTCTACCACTGAGCCACCGCGCCCCCTACATGATAATTGCATCAGCAATGTGATATAACAAAACTTGACCCGGCTTCCCTCGTATTTCACCTTCACTCCCACGCTTGCAGGGTAAAGGGCCAATTTACGCATGCAGGAACAGGCAATGTTTTGTAAAACAATAACTGTCTTCTCCTGTTTTAGTTACTCTTTGGTTCACGCCTTACTTCCAAAAACTACCAGCTCCCTTATCACGTATTGGCTCAGAAATTATCAGAAAAGTAATGTACCGGTATTATACTGCCAAGTTAGCACAAGATCCTTGGTTTCACTCGGGATTTTTTTCGGCTGTACTTCATAAGATCTAGGATGTCATTTTCTGCAAAAAGTTAATTATTTTTCGTATGAGAGATTTGCGCTCTCTTATCACTTTCAAAGGAAACTATTTACTGCATCATACTTCTGAGCCCACAATAATTACAGCTTAATTACGTAAGTTTCTACAGTGTTTACCTCATAACAATAAAAATGTAACTGAAATTATTTACAATTCTGTTGAGAAATTGAGAAGAAACACTGTAGAAACTTTCGTACTCACTTACTCAACTGATGCAATTTACGCATTGGAAAAATGTAGTTTTTCGTGCATTGTCACAATATATCACCGTGTGATATTTTACAAATTTTGCTCCTAGACAGCTGCTGGCGGAGATGTGTTTGTTAGAAGAATACCTATGTAAGCACAGTGGACGTAATATGGCGCTCGTAAAACTCAAAGTTCATGCAACGATCGTAAAAGTTTACGCAATGTAAAAGTGCTAGTGTTTGTTGCTTGTATCACGTTGTTAGTCAGGTACTGAAATGAAAAAAAGAAAAGACAAAGAGAGTATAAAAGCTAATCTCCGGAGAACAAATCCGTGATTAAATCAAGGAGTTTTCAAACTGAGTGAATGAAATAACGCCACGCTCTTCGTGCTACTATTTCTGTCCAAATATAGCCACACTAAACTTTCTTTAGAATATGGATCAACCGGATGGGATAGTTACAATAAAACGAAAAATGAAGCTAAAATTTCTATCCCGTTTTACCATGTTACTTGGACTTTTGTAGTAGTTTTGGAAACTATTCTTGACTATTAGATTTCCGTGATTCAAAATCGAATGAAATATCAATATAGGCTAATTGGACCATAACTTATGAAAATAACTTACATAAAATCTAAATGTATTGTTTACGTTATATAGTACCGCATCAATATCTTGGTCAGTGTCTTTTCTTATTTCATACCAGTGGTGCTAACAGAAATATTATAAAATCCTATCTTGAGGGGCAAAAATTCCTATTTTGCTCTTGAATTTTCCACGCTATACTAAATAACCAAATTTTCTGAACTTGGAAAGCATGAACATGAAATTAGTATATATCAGTCATTTTTTCGATATATGAGTGAATGATCCAAAAATTGTGATCGTCTTCGTTTATCGAACAGCTTATGAACACATATTTTCCTTAATTGAAAGAGACAATTGAAAATAAGAACATTATACTTGAGTTTAGTATTTCCAACATGCTTTTGTGCCATGATCTTCCACTAAACGTAACAAAACTAGAGAGACTTCATTCTTCAGTCATTTCGTATGAAACTTTTTGGAAGTTGACGTTTCTTGTTTTACCTTCTTTCGTTAATTTTGTTTTTTCTTACATTTTTATTTTTTTATTATTATTATTTTAGAATACCAGAGTACAATTAACGTTCCTTGGCGCTTGATTTTTGAGATTCACAAGTCTCTGCATATACTACTTTAACTACTAATGAAATTTGACAATTAGCATTATTTTCATGTTTATTGTAGACTCATTTGTCTACTCACCCATAGACAATTTTGTTGGCATCATTGGTATAGGTATATGAAATATCCCGTTAATCTTACCAATTTTTACGAAAATTCCCTTTATCTCATTTCGAAATATCATCGTCAAGAAACCCCACAATATGTTTTCCCCATGGCTTGGCATCACTGTTTCATACCTCTCTCTTAAGCTCTGGAGTTTTTATTCCCTCGGCAGGGACATACGCAGGGGGGTGGGTCCTGGAGGTCCGGACCCCCGAAATTTCGACTTTTGTGTAAATTTAGCCTAATTTTAGGGGCATTTTTAGGAATTTTACTATAAAAATACCCTCATATGGAATTTGGACCCTCCCAAAATAAATTCCTGCGTACACTACTCTTCCTCGGATAGTTATATTAACGGCGTTGAGTATTTGTGCCATCAATGTTTTTCAACTCATACATTTATATGAAATATTGTTGGCATCTGTTTTCTTTGAAATGAATGGTATTTTAATGATTTTGATTTTACTGATTTCTTCTTTGAATGTATTTATATGTCTGTCACTTTGTGAAAATTAAATTTTGTTGTCAATAATTTTAAAATATTTAATAATCAAAATCAATTTAAATAATTTTTAATTTATACTTAATGCAAATTCATTTTGTAAAAGCAAGAGACATTTATCAAGACGTGAGGAAGAAGAAATCAATGGAATTATATCATGAAAAGTTCACTTTGTTTCTAAGAATAATTCTTCATATAAATCAATGAACTAGCTATTCAATACCATTAAACAATATCTTATAGTAATAATAATCTATGGCAGTAGCGTACGCAGGAATTTATTTCGGGAGGGGTCCAAACTCAATATGAGGGTATTTTATATTAAAATTCCTAAAATTGTCCCTATAATTAGGCTAAATTTACACAAAAGTCGAAATTTCGGGGGGAGGGGTCAGGACCCCCAGGATCCACCCCCTGCGTACGTCCCTGATCTACGGTACATGGTCAAGGAGGCTTAAGTCACATTTTAGTCGTTCCTACTTTGTGGTACAATATTAACAAGGAAAACATAGTCTTTCGTTTGATATTATGGACTTACATTTAGGTGCAATTACCACTGTGCTTTTAAGACATATTTTGGAACATTTACTCGGTATTAAGGGTTTATGTCCACAGATTTTGAAGTCTGTTTGGCTCTGCTGAAAAACTTTTTTTTTCTTTTTACTTAACCCGTTATTATTATTATTATTATTATTATTATTATTATTATTATTATTATTATTATTATTATTATTATTATTATTATTATTATTAATAATAATTATTATTATTATTATTATTATTATTTTTATTATTATTATTATTATTATTACCGAAATTCACTCGTTAATTAAACCACTGTTACTAATAACTAATATTCTCATTACTTCTAACCAAACGTAATCTGTACCAAAATAAATTAACCCAAAACATTAGTGATTATAGGCTCATACCTTATTATTAATCATTTTGTACCTTCTTGTTGCGTGAAGAGAAGTCCTCGTATTTTGCAGAACTATTTTGTAGAAATCGTATCGTGACACGTCATTTTCAAGTTCATCTGAACCCAAGTTTCGGCCATCACAATTTCCATTAACATTCTGTTTCTATCATCTGACTATTATAGAGCCTTCACTACATTAAACACTACTTTTACATGTACGTATTACTGACTGGTATAGTGAGAATGTGTATTGCATTTTTTAAACGTGTTTGGTATATTTGCTTCCTTGAATAAACGTATTCCATAATTAACCACCATTATTATTATTATCCTACCTGCCCATCAAGTGTGGATATCATATATTTCACAGAAAACTCATTGTATGGTTTATTTCCATTGAAATTATCTTTAAGTTTCTTCTCCACCCTCCCTCTGTTAAATCATTAAACGAAAGCTGTGTTGGTGCTGCGCGACAGACCCAACAATGAAAATAATTTAAATCCAACATTTTGTTACAATTTAAGTTCAGCGCTTGTAAATAACTAATTAGTGCTCGTAGATTTAGTTTGTTGGCTCTTAGACAGTGGCGGCGATTGGACGTTAAAAGTGGAACGAAGGGGGGGGGGACAAGACATGATCTGAATATTTCTATATCAATGTTACTTTTTCTGGTTGTTTCTAACACTTTGTTTGACGAAAGGTTGCATAACTAATAGAATATTATCTTTTTTCAGGTAAACTACCGTATATCGTATTTCATATTGCATTAAGTAAATTGACAAGAGCAACGCAAATAGATACTAGCCCTTTGTACTCTTAAACAACAAAAGTGTACAAAGAGATTTGATTCCTTGCTTATGAACATCTTAAAATTCTGTCTGGGAAATTGTGTGATCAGATTATTCAATAACAAATTTGCAAAATAAATACATAGAAATCATAATACTAATCGTAGTAATGGATAATGAGGCTTGTTTTGTAGAAGTTATATTGAAACAGGGGATTAATGAACAACTTATATTTTTAATTCCCTATATGCCACTAAATGTATGTTATTACTCTTAGAAAATGAAAAATAGTAAATAATACAAGCATATGCTACGACATTTAAAGAAACAGGCAATTGCAATATTAATTGCTTTGAATGGCAATTAAAACGCAATTTCCGTAGCTTTAACTCCACGTGAAGACAAATAATCAATACGAACTCACGCAACGGCAAATATTATATGGCACCATTTTTTTCTATGAAGTAGTAATACATACAAAAACTTTACATTTCCAAATGAAACTATATATATTAAGGGGTCACTTGAAAAAAGTGGGGGAAACTGCCCCCTCTTGCCCCCCTGAGCTCCTCTGTGGCTAAGCGGTTAGCGTACGCGCCTTTGGCGTGGGAGACCCGGGTTCGATTCCCGGCGGGAGCTCATGTGGTTCGGATTCCACGTTAATCAGTAGGTCCACGTCTCATATAGCCTCGCTGCTGAAAGGGACGCTAAACTAAAATCAACTCAACTCAACTGCCCCCCCCCCCTAATCGCCGCCATTGCTCTTAGACATGTAGAATGTGTGTTTCAAACTCGGACACTCTGGGTAGTGCCCGGCGATATGGCAATCCTCACATCAAACAATACGAGAATTTTGAAAGTAGAGGTCGTTTAATACTTACAATGTGCTATTAAATAAACCTTTTTTCTTGCTTTCGAGATCTTTCCTATAGATAAAGCAGAAATTCGAATCATTAATTGCTCACTCATATTTCCAGCCTATAGGAAATTACCTTGAAACACTTATTAGGTCATTTAGCGGCGTTTTTCAGATACTATCTGCTTAGTTTCTAGATTTTTGATATTCTTTTCAACGAACTTAAAACTTTTTTTTTTTTTACTGAATTGTCTATATCTCTGTGTGTGTGTCTATTATTTGTGACTTTTTTTTAATTTGGAGCCCTCCATTTGACAGAACATCAAAAACTACCTGAGAAAGTGATGGAATTTTTCGTGTCACTACCGTTCTCGAGATATTGGTCAAAACATTTTCGATTTCGAGAGATTTAAGGAGCCATATCTCGGGAACCGCAAGTCACAGAGAGATCACATTAATGTTGATCAATACCTAAGAGAATGGTGAACATTTTGGTACCAAATACTAACCGTAGCCACTTGCCAACTAAGGGGTCACCGTTTCCCAGATATTGGCCAAAAAAGTTTGGATTTCGGGAGATTTAAGGAGCCATATTTCGGGAACCGTAAGTCATAAAGAGATTATATTTTGAAAATTTTTCAATTTTGAGTCCTCCATTTTGAGCATGTGCCTTCGCAGAACGTTTTAATAGAACTGTTAAAGAAAACATATGAAAAAAATTTAGTACTCAAGGAAATTATAAATGGATAGAAGAATTTTTTAATGAGTATAATAAAGTACATAGGACAATTGGCATGAAGCCTATAGAAGTTAATAAGAAAAAAATAATTCTTCATAAGTTCGTTCTGGCAATGCTCTTGGAGCATGCTCAACTGGTTTGTATCTGAGTTATTCACTGAAATCCAAGAAAGTAGAGGGAAGCGTAGTGAAGTTGAAAATTGTGCAAGTTTTACCTTCAACTCTGAAACATTTTGGGTTTCTTTTGTTTTCCACCCTCACTCCGTAGAAAACAGAGTGAACTGAAACAAAAACTTAATTAATTGTAAACACAATAGATTGAAGATTGTGCGTGGATGTATGAAACAGCCTACTTAACTCTGTATTTCGTAGCAAAACATTTCGCAACTAACTTCAGCTGGAAGACAAAACAATCTACTTTTAAGACCTTGATGGACTAGGAAATTTCAGCAATGATGGAAACTTTTAAGTAAATGGAATTGTTTGTGGGCTTGGCGTCTTTCAAGATGGCTGAAAGATATCTCCTGCAACTAGATCACTCATTGCCTAGCAACCAAGTCTGTAGAAGACATAGAAGCAAATAAGGAACCAATTCCATTTCGTTGTTGCTTAGTGACATAACTGCATCATACCATTCTTTGTTAGTATTTGTGCATGAAGGACGCAGGTTGAATTACAGACCTTTGTAACGTCGTGTGTATTGTTATTAAATGACTATATAAGACTTATTCTCATACAGATAGAATTAAGTCTATCATATCAAAGTATAAAATGATTAGTTAGCTATCGTAATGGAGAAACCAAGTATCGAAAATAGGTAAAATAAATAAATAAATAAATTCATAAGCAGATGCACACCTAAATAAAATACAAATAGAAAGTTATCCTATAGCTTAATGGATGGGTTTATCATGACGTAGAGCAGGGCGGCTCTACCATATGTGCAACACATGCATTTTCGTGGGGCGACAAAAACTACCATAAAGTATACAAAATTAATATAATTTACAATGAATATTTATAGTTCACATTTAATTTCTGGCAAACATACTGCAACTTTGTATGTTCTCACCGTCGCTACAACCCGTCTTATTTATTCATTGATTTTTATTAGTAGTAGTATTAGGGGAATTCTGTACTTTCTTTAGCGCTACTAAAATTTTATGTGTTTTGTCTAAGGGATGAAGGCGGATGATGCTATTGCATGGGACTTCGGGCGGCCCTGCATACGAGTTTGCCACTACTTCCGGTATTATTTGGTTCCGGTGGATTCCAAAGAAATGTATTACATATAAGACTTAGAATGGTTATGGTTTTCGTAGACTCATAAATATTAGAATTAAAGAGAAAATTGTAATTTTCGTCTAAATTTCCGATAAAAAACTTTAGAGAACAAATAGATCAAAGGTAATGAACGTAAGGAAATGTATTGCATAAAAAATAAAACTAAATTTAAATTGTATGCTATTCTGCTTTCTTTTCCTAACAGCCACACTATTTGGAATCTACAATTTCTTCATCCCGCGTTGTCTGAGTTCAGTTCCCGGTTGGATTCGTTTTAACATCTACATTAAGTGTTTCTTCCAGGTATACTTCCGGGGTTAACTACTGAAGATGACCAAACTCCTCCCCTCTTCCCCATCGGAGCTAATAATATTAGATTACGATTACATTTCACTCTTGGTTCAGGGCACGTCCTTTTAGTAAATAATATCCCAGTGTAACATCCTCATGTTCTGATTTTGCTCCCGGACAACATTTTCTGGAAGAAAGTTTATCTACACTAAAGATCAACATTTTCTCTTTCCTTATTCTCACTTGATCTATCATTCCCTTGACTTCTGTATTCCTTCTTTATTTTATGTATTGTGTTTTATTACTTTCTTGTCCTTCTCTTATGTCTTCTCCTAGAAGTTCAAAGGTATTCTTTCTAGAGACGTCACTGGCCTTAACTTTCAACTCCATCTTGTGTATTTACAGGAAACCTTTCATGTTTGGAATTCTGTCTTTGTCGTCCAGTAATTTCTTAAAACTTTGTCTCTTTCCACTTTCTATTATCTTCTCTATTACTTCTGCTTTCATATTCTTGTATCCTACTATCTTATAGGTCTCATCACACAAGTCCTCTAATTTCTCTTTATACCATTTCTCTTCCATCACTACCATTGCCCTTTCTCCAAAAGAATGTGTCTGATGAAGGCAGTGATATGGTGCTGAAACTATAACACAGATTGTTAATAAATAAGTAATTGATTTGGTCAGATTTTATTTTTAAGTTAAAATAGGTCCCTTATGCTCTGAGAATCAATTAAGGGGACAGACTACTAAATATTTTTCAAAAGTTAACAATTTTTCTTTTCCCAGTCTTTCGTAAACAAAAAGAGATAATGGAACGTAATTTACCTCAATAATAGATAATGTTATTCTACACCCGAAAATACAAATCGGAAGAATTTTCAGTCTTGCCATCCTTAGAAATTACAGTGTGACCAGAATTTGAATTACCCAAAAATCTAGGTTAAGGCAGCGACTAGAAAAATGAATTCAACGATAATTGATGACTTATTATGTTATCTGTGTTCCTTGTTAACTACTTTTTAAAATAATATTTGTATTTATTTTGTAATAACTTATTTATTTTGTAATAACGTATATAAGTTATTACAAAATAAATACTGATATTTTTAAAAAAAGTAGTTAACAAGGAACACAGATAACATGATAAGTCATCAATTATCGTTGAATTCATTTTTCTAGTCGCTGCCTTACCCTAGATTTTTGGGTAATTCAAATTCTGGTCACACTGTAATTTCTATGGATGGCAAGACTGAAAATTCTTCCGATTTGTATTTTCGGGTGTAGAATAACATTATCTATTATTGAGATAAGTTATATTTCATTACCGGTATCTCTTTTCATTTACGAAAAACTGGCAAAAGAAAAATTGTTAACTTTTGAAAAGTATTTAGTAGTCTGCCCCCTTAACTAAGTGCGAAGGCCTAGGATTTGTTCTGACCCCGGTAATTCAATTGCCTGACAAGCACAACCACATTTCCTGTCTCACAATGTGCACACATGTTGCAAAACTACTAGCGTTTCCATATCAACACAAGTGCATATATTTGGAACTTTAAGACAGCTATGTATTTTTATGAATGTTTCTCCAGTACGAGCAAAATATATGCCTAACATACTCGAAACTCGACCCGAAACGTGCTCATTTACGAAAGAAAATGTAGCTATTTTATAATGAATTACGGTACTCACCTACTTGCGTTCGTATATCAATTATTATAGGAAAGCATCATTTGGAATGCTTTATTCGGATCCTTCTCTTCAGGAACAAACACAAACTTAAGTCATTTATTACAGTAAGCTCCCCCAGTTCAGTCATATCAACACAGTGGAAATTGTGGTAAATCACAGTTCCCAGGAAAATTGAAGGCAACTACTATTTTTTAAAAAAAATGAATCTACGTATACGTTTAGTGCACTGAACACTCCACTAATAGCCTGTTTGAATTTTTCTTTTTTATTCAACGTTTTATCAACAAATGAATTCTTCTATAAAAATATTCGAAACGTTGTCCTTATCGCTCACTGAAAAAGAGATTTGAATCGATGTATCCTATAACACTTCATTTTATGTGGTTTAAGGTGGTATGGCTACAGTGAATAAGAACAACGATTCGAACTTTTATAAGAAGAGTTTCATTTGTTAATAAAACCTGAAATAAATAAGGAACAATCAAACAAGGTATTAGTAGGGTTTTCAGTGCACTAAATGTATACGTAGATTCATATTTGTTGTATATACAAAGAAAATAGTAACTACCTCCTAAATTTTCGACTAAACTGTGGCATAATTACAGCTGAATTCAATCAGTGATATGCTGATTCTTCTTCTCCAACAAAAAGAATTATTGTTATTGGTTTTGTTGACTTAGACGTAAGACTTCACAAAACCTCAGGGAAAGAAGTCGTGCAGTGTTAAATCGTGTGATCTCGATGGTCAATCAGCTGGCAGCCACGCAATGTGGGTGTTCATGGCTGCTATAAATTTTTTCAGTACCATCTAGTCAACAGAACGAAAATGGCGTGCAAATAAAAGCTTGCATTCCCATTGGGAAATTATTTATTAATGTATAGAACGCAGCTAATGTATTCCATATGGAATTACATTATTTATATCTGGATTATTATCGTAACACTGGTTCTCAGCACCAACTTATGCTTAATTATGAGTATCATATTGCAATTAAAGTATGCTTCCTACCTTTAAATTTTTTGTCTATTGTGCATAAATTGACAATGAAAATATGAAACTGTGTGTCATGTATAGAATTGCTACTTTGTGTTGTACATGCAAAAATTTATTTTTGTCGGCGATTTCATATTTTATAAGCTTCGATTAAGGACATTTAACTTTTTTTTCTTTTAATGTCGTTGCGGATGCTGATGACAGAATCTATTACCCAAATTCTTTACTTTGATCTTGAGAATCTTGTATTTATATTACTTTAATATTATTTTTTTCCTCTTTAGGTCACCGTGCTCACACGGTGTATGTTGGTGTTCATCTCCCTGGACACAAAAGAAGGTCACACCACCGAAGGCACCATCGTCACCATCACAAGTCCTCACAAAAGGATTCTGACAGCGATGACAGACCCGGTAAGTGATTCACAGGCGCAGAGCACAAGGAAAGACAATGTGTTCTTTTGATAGGCACCATACCATCGGATCTTCAACAGGTATTATGCACAAATTTAGAAGTTACTCTGATGAAATAGTTTCAGTTTTGGAGAGTGAATTTTAGACAGAAAACCAAATACTGATCATAGGATTGTAATATGTTGCTATTTTAGGTTTTAAATGGAGAACTATCTTGAGATTTTTATCAATTGGTTTATATTACGAAATATTTTCGTTTTTTAATTTGAAGCACCGAGTAAATACATTTTGCTTGGTATAAACGAAAATTTCATTGTAAAGATATTTTTAAAATATTGAACTGACCTTCAATACGAAGCTAAAAAGGAACATCATAATATATTGCTTAAGGCCTAATGTACAACTTAAGCCTCTTTACCTTTTCTCTTTTAATCTACCTGAAAGAAACTTAATTAGATTAACCGAAATATTGTGGTTCTTTTTAACATCTAGTGTAGGCGGGTCATTTTCATATTTTTAAAACTGATATAGTATTATGTGGAGTTAGCAAGAAATTTTGATATGTACAAAGCATAGATACATCGCATTCTAAACTTATTTTTCAAATGAGGATACTACTTCTGCTAATTGTTTTCATTCACGGAATTAGAAATAAAGTAATTAAAAAGCTGACATGTTGCTACATTGAGATCAGCATCTAGTACAGCTGACGTAGATTATATTAATGCTACATTGGTAAGTATGTTAAATATTTGTGAATAGATATTATATTACCTTATGTTTGTAAATGAATGTTTATACATGTGTGTATGTGTACATTCGTTATGTCTTGCCGAATGTGGAGATAGGTAAGTATTAGTCTCCTACAGATTTGACTTAGGTAAACTCCTCGTTACAAATATTCAAAAGTAAACATGAGTGTGTAAGGAATACGTTAGTTTAGGGAATTGGTACGGAATATATATTATTTCTGCTGAATGTGTAGCAAATGTACGCTAATGTAGTGTTTATGGTTCATTGTACAATATTTAAGATTTGTATTATTGTTTTATCATTTGTTGCTTTTCATGTGCTGAAAAAATGGTGTATGTTTGTTATATAAAGCAGAGGCCCTCCAGTGAAATTTATTTCACACAGTTAACATGATGAAAAATGTTGTTCTTTCTAAAATAAGGCACTTCATAATAGGTATGCATTTCATAGTAAGTTAACTTTGTTGAATTCTATATATACGTAGTTCAAAAAATATTGGTTAATTTTATAAGACAAAACAATAACCCCAGTCGTTAGTAAAATTAAAGTTGACCTTCCTATAGTTTGAGTTGCTAGATTATTATTATTATTATTATTATTATTATTATTATTATTATTATTATTATTATTATTATTATTATTATTATTATTATTAAACACCTAAAAACATAAGGGAAAATAGAGGCAGTCATCCTTTCAGGTGAATACTTCTATCTTAAAATTCGAAAATAAACTGAACAAGAAGAAAAGTTATAAATTCTCTGAAGAGATAGGAGGAATTTTTCATAGTGTAAAATATTCAAACTATACATCTTTTTTCTTTTTCTTTCTTTTTTTTTAGAAAAAAAAAACTAATTTTCTGTTTGCAGTACTCTGTTAGGGATTTTTTCTTAAATAATTTTTACAGACACACACACACAAAATTAAATCAGAAAACATAATTTTCTATTGGTTTGAGTATTTGTAGTAATATCGTAGCTTTTTCACATCCGGTCTTTCTGAAAATATAGACTCGTTGAGGAAAGTCAAGCAGTATTTTCTTGTACTTTGTCTAATAACAATAAATCTCTGTATACGTAATAAGAGGATTAACATTGAAATACTTTTCTTGCCATCAGTATGCAAACTGATTTTAAAACTACAGTGAAACCTGCTAACTTGGCCACCTGCGTAAATTGGCCCGATTCTTATGGAACCTGTACTTAGCCGTAAGACGTATTACTTACTACTCTGTAAGTGGCCATATGTCTAACTTGGAACTTAGCCGTATGGATACAACATTATTCCCATGCCATTAATGTTAAATTCACTTCTATGTGTTGTACACCAAAGATTATATATATATATATATATATATATATATATATATATATATATATATATATATATATATATATATATATATATATATATAAACGATTTCAAAACCTTTTTACTGTGCTTCGGGAGGTCAATATACCAACGATCGAAATAGTAAAAAATTTGTTAAGAGTCTTCATCCCGGCGAAATTAAAATACCGTTAATTTTACAGTAATTATGTGATATCTTCAAATAGATAAAAGATAATTGAAATATGGAACAAGAGCGCCCTAAACAATATTATTTTGCGTGAGGTACCGTTATCACAAGTCACCTAGTGAATTTCCGTTTTCAGCTGTTTAGAAACGCGAAAATAAATGCAGATTTTCAAAATGGCTCGAAATCGAAAGCAGATAAGTGAGTCGTGATAACGGTTTCTCATGTAAAATAATATTGTCTATGGCGCTCTTGTTCCACATTTCGATTATCTTTTATCTATTTGAAGATATCACATAACTACTGTAAAATTAGCGGCATTTTAATTTCGCCGGGATGAAGACTCTTAATTGAAAGTAGGTTTTCCAAAAATACAGCAGATGGTGCTACTGTTTTATTAGTTTTGCCTGTTGTCGGGAAGCATATGAAGAGATTGATGCCACTAAGGCTTCCCTTCCATATTCTACATTGTAACAATATTTGATATCCAGATGAATTTATTGAACTATAAGCGTCTTTTGTTTTGGTCACATGTTCATATCCTTTTCCATGTGGGGTGTTTGCAAGAATTTGAGAACAAATGACGATCAAATTCATATTGAAAAGTATTAAAAAGAAAGAAAAATAAAACTGAACAAGTCCTTTTCTTTCATTCTGCTTCTTACTGGCCAACACACATTATCAACTGTTTCTAAATGGGTAATGGGTTCATTTTTGGTGTTTCCCTACTAAAGGGGCAAGATAGTACGGAAATGTTGAGTGTTTCCTGGAACTGACAATCTTATCTAGATTACCTCATAAGTGGAAGGAAGAAAGAATGTACTGTAGCATGTTGAACTACCGAAATTACGTTTAGAATATATTGTGCAAATGACAAATAATTATTAATATTATTAGATCCGGTGTTTTTATATTTTATATATAAAAAATAATTATTATATATTATTTTTAAAATACAAACCAATGCGTGAATAAAACTTCGTTACTGCATTAGAAGCGCAGACACTACAATTTATAGTAGATTTTGAAGCGAAATAATATATTTTCTGTAAGTTGGCCACTTTTCAATGGAACCAATGATGGTGGCAAACATAGACAGGTTTCACCATATATATATATGAAATATGGAAATTTTCCTGAGAGAAGACGATACGTGGATAGTTTCTTCTGTGAACATCTGTGAAATGAAAAGATAAAATAAAGCTCAAGGATCCCCGTGAACACAAAACAAAAATCTTGACAGTTCTTGTGTGAGGCGAGACAGTTCACACGTTGATCCTGTTTTCTCAACCTTAACATATAAAATGAGGTTAAGAGATGTGATGAAATTATAAAAATAGCTCTTAGAATGACACTGTACATTCTAAGAGCTGTTTTGAAAGTAAATCGTTACTTTATTTTGAAAGTAAATCTAAATTATCTTGTAAAATTCTGTTTATTTAAAGTATTTGAAAGTGTTTTGGTTATTTTTTAATAGCAAAAATTAACTAAGTTTATAATGTTTCTGTCAGAACGAAAGGTTTTCTAAATTTGTTTCATTATGTCCATTGGCTTTTCAGTTAGAATCGACAATTTGATAAAGTTGCATTTTTTCCACACGCAAAAGGTTACGTTAAATTATATTATTCGCATGCATGAAGTTAGTTCAAATTATGTTCATTTCTATTTAGACAAATACCAAAAGATACTATATTTTTACATTGACATTCACTTAATAATAAATTCTCTTTGATTAGAAAAAGAAAAAAAAAATGGCAAGTAAGGCAAGAAAAATGTTAGAGAGTTGCGTATTGAACTGCCGAAATTACGTTTAGAACATATTGTGCAAATGACAAACAATTATTATATATTATTTATAAAATACAAACCAATGCGTGGATTAATATTAATTACTGTATTAGAAGCGCGTAAACTACAATTTATAGTAGATTTTGAAACGAAGTACATTTATTTTCTAGAAGTTGGACACTTTTCAATGCAAACGATGGTGGCAAACATATCTTTTTCTCGAAAACTTTAAACTCGATTTCACTCTTTAAGATTTTTCGTTGGTTAATTAATTTCCAGTTTCAGAGTTGAGGGTAGAAAATAGTCAGTGGTAAACATTTATCTGGAAGTTGATAAATATAATTACCTAAACTGATCTTTTTCTTTTTTTGTTTTTATTTATTTTATTTGTTTAATTTTTATTTTCTAAAGTAACATACTAACTTAGAAAAGTAGGAAATTTTCACACCAATTGCGTATTTATCAACTAATGAACTAAATTACAATAAATTTATTAAAACTAGCTCATTACAATTAATTTTATTCAAACTTTAGTGCAGAATTCCGAGTCTGTAATTAATTTTTGAAAAAAAAAAATATTATGTATATATGTATATGTATAAAGAGCTTATAACTATCCATTTAAATCAAATTAAAATCGTACAAAATTGTGATCAAGCTATCGTAATTAGTACTTACCTGGTACGCCTTCCAATTGTCACAAGAGAAAAAAGAATATCTGATTTCCAAATTTTCCCTGAGAAATTCCTATCATTATCAACAAGGAACAAGGACAGTATAAATATAAAGGTAAAATAGGATTTCATATATGAGATAGAGATCGTGTCAATACGTAACTAAAAACAATTAAAAATGTATCATACAATATCCTCATCAATGTATACAGATGTTACAAAAATGTGACAAAATATTTTGGGAACATTGTTGAAATATTAATAGCATACATTGTTATCATTTTACAATTAAATTTCAAATTATTTTGTCTGTGATATTATATGCAGATGATACAAATATAATATACAAAACAGTGTCGACATACAGTTATTAAAATTAAATAATAATATAAATTTATACATTTGCATCAAACAGTAATTTACAGCAATATATGATTGTAAAAATATGTAAATAAGTTTCGGAGATATAGCGTATAGTATGTAGTATTTAGAAACAATGGATAACAATATAATATATATGTAAAATTTCTCTGAACAGTTGATATATTATTTTTATTATTCCATTGTTCGCTTGTTTCTGTTCCACTAGAGAAGAAACACCTCCTCCAGTTCCTTTCCAGGTGGCAACGTACCAAGAACTGACGAAACGTTGCCACGTTGGACCGCAATGGATATACGTTGGAATAAGAAGGATGCTGAACGAACATCTCCAGAAACGATAGATAGGAACAGATTCTCAATAAAATAAGAAAGAAAAAAAATCATATGGGCCTGTGCTCAAAAATGGATAGTTTCAGAGTTACAGAGTGCCGAAAACTTGCAACAAGTGAACTTTAAAGGTCAATAGTTTCACTACTATAGGACCGATCGTAGTCGGGTCAAGCCATCACTGAGGAACTTGTGTGTCAAATCAACATCTTTTAGAACCTCCAATACTTGCACACCCATTTTTAGAGAGGTAGTTGTAGAGTGATCAAATATTCCCAAACAACCTCTCTAAAAATGATTGTGCAAGTATTGGAGGTTCTAAAAGATGGGAGATTTGGAAAGTTCACATACTAGTTCCTCAGATGATGTCTTGACCCAACTACGATCGGTCCTATAGTAGTGGAACTATTGACCTTTAAAGTTCATTTTTTCACGTTTTTGACACCCAATAATTACAAAACTATGCACTTCCGACCACAGGACCATATGAACTTTTTTCTTATTTTGATGTGAGGAATATTTCCAAAATATTGTGACAAATTTCTGTAACATCTGTTTAAGTGTGTTTGCTTATAATGATTGACATAATCGACGTGGTTTTCTTTCCTCTTCAGGTGTATCGGTTGTTTCAATGACAAAGTACGAACTTATGTCCAGTCCACCCATCTCAGAGTTCAATTTTATTTTCCTGGTTGTAATAAAGAAAGATTTGAAAAATTTCAAGAGAGAAAAGAATTTATTTTTAACATACGTTTATTTTCAATAGTTCTGTTTCCTTAGAAGATATATGGTCCTTGATTACGGTAGAAATATTTCTTTTAGTCTTTCTAATGTATTATTCCAAGCATGAACATATAGACTGATGACCTCTGATGAGAAAAAAACCCTTATATCGTATGGGGTTTAAAAACCGCCTTAAATCATGTGAGCAACTTTTTTCGATCTGTTAGTAGTGGGCAAACAGATGGGAGAGTAGAATATTCTTATTTCCTACGTGGGAATATTATTTTGCAGGACCTTTTCTGAATAACCATTCCTTTTTTCTTACATGGAACAAGAATTCTATCTCCAATTTCAGATCTTTCCTTTATGAGGATAAATTTAGAGCTTTTCTGAAGTACCTTTATTTGATATACATGTGCTGGCTGCGTGTATGTATTATTGTACCGCTGAAGCTTTCCTATATACTTTCGTGTGGAATCTGTTGCGCTCAGTATAGAAGCAAGCTCAATTCAGATTACAATATAATATTCCTCACTTCTTTTGTGTGATTTTAATTTCCTAGAATCGATATAATTTAACAGGTTGGATAAGAATTCTAGTTGTGAATTTTGTTGAAACGGAAATAGCACATCAGTTACACAAAGGAAGAGGGAGTAAATTTTAATGTGAAGCTCATTTAAATACATTGTCCAAAACAGCTACTGTTCATTAAAATCAGAGGAACAAAATTAAATTATAAATTAAGCTGATTGGACTCTACTGAGAGCCCATCTTTGAAATCTTGACCACCACTGCTGAAAAGAAAAAGAAAATCACATGATTAGGTCATTCATTACAATCAACCATACATCCACATGGAGAAGGACATTAGATGATAGATTTTTAATTGTTTTTTTTAGTATGGGTGATTCTTGATAATGCCTGGCGTTTCTAAGGGAAAATTTGAAAACCAGACATTGTTCCATCTCATGAATGTCGGAGAAAATACCTATAAGAACTAATTACGTCCTGTATTTAAATACTTCTAATGGTACAGCACATTACAAGAAGTATAAGATGCATAATATAAATACATTTCACCAACAAAAGAAAGCTTTCACATCTGGTAATTGTACAAATTGAACACTGTATATTGGTAAATTTTCCATTTTAAAGTAATACAAAGTAAGACATTTGAGATGCGATATTGAGCTGAACAACTGGAATTGGATCTCCAACTTCCACAATGGTTACTTTTCCAATTGAGCGTTAACAATATAACTGTGTTTTTTTTTCCTTTATTCCTCAAAACCCGTACAGATCAACTATTAATTTTCAGTTATAATTCAAACGGAATGGATAATACAATTGACAAAACATCAGCATTATATATATATATATATATATATATATATATATATATATATATATATATATAGTTCCTGTTTTTCGTATGATTTTCAAATATACTTAACTATCAAAACGACGCGCAAAACTACAATGGAATACCACCAGAACATTTGACCTCTGGACTGACAGCCATCCGAACTCAATCTTCGCTTATTACCTCTTGGTTTCATTTGTAGAATGTGTAATATTTTCAATGTGTAGAATGTGCAATTTAAATTAAAACCAACATCCAGCAGCGCTGATCTACTTGCTTCTGTGAGGTTACTGAGGTCAAGCAGTACTTTGATAGTTAACCAATGGGTAAAAAAAGCAGATGATGTTAGCAGTGTACCGTTCACCTAACGTCATGAGGACATTTGAGTAGTTACTTGAAGAAAGAAGTAATGGACTTCGGTCAAGAAAATTGCAGAAACGGTGATGAGATTTGTGATGTGCTGACCCAACTTAAATATCATCGGCTGCTCGGCTTAAGCAATTTAGGACTTCTTACCAGAACTTTTTTTTTTAAGATTATAAGAATTAAAATATCGAACATGTTTAACTATATCAAAATTTCAAAACCTTTATTCGGTTAAACGATGCATTTGTCTGTACATAAGTTTGCATTGTAAATTTTAATGTTAAACATGTGAAGAAAATTTGGGAGCACTATTCCTCAAGGACGTAAATATTTCTAATCATAAACTTTAATGTTCATTCTCAGTTTACGAAATTTGGCCTTTGGATTGTATCAGTGTTTCGGTTGCATGTTATATTAATACGGTGAAATTGAATCGCAAAGTGAATTGTGTTTCGGCTCACCCAGCTCAATTATATCGCATTTCCAATTATTGGCTACTTGCATCCATAATGTTTATGGTTTATTGTCTTAAACATGTAACATTTTTATATGTTTTTGTATAATAAACATATAATATTAATATATTAGTTTTTATAATATTTATAATATTGCTTTCTTTTCCTTTTTTTAAAATATATTATTAATATTTTAATAAAGCTAACTCTGCGTATTGTATATATTAGTGTTATTAAGAAATTAAAACTTTAAAATATAAGGTATAAATCCATTTTCTATTAACAAACCAAGGTGGAGGTATACAAACTTCATATGGTGATGGATTTGTTTTGTAAGGGACAGAAAAACAAAATAAAATATTTTAAAGAGGGTTAGTTATATATTTACAATTTTTTTTCACTGGAGAAGGCATCTCTGGCTGCTATATTAAAAATGCTTTTACTGTGACTGTTATCGCAATCCCTTGGTCGCATTCCAGGAAGGTTCCTAGCTTGTCGCCGAGCTCGCCTTGCAAGCATAACCGACGATGGGGAACTATGTAAGCATCAACCGAGCAGCGCATTAGTCTCTTCCTACGGTAGTGAAAGATATCCCTAATAATATCCTTGGTGTGACGTGTCTTCCGTCTCTTTGTCTCTCTCTCTTTCTCTGTCTCAGCTGTACTTCAGATTTATTGTAATTCTCTCGTTTTTATTTTATGTATTTTCTCTGTGGCTATACAAAATGCTTCTATTTATATGTGCATGGCTTCGAGCAAAAGCATGCTTCACAGCCTTTTAGACAACAACTCTATCTATGTAGTAGAAGTAAAGCGAAAAATATCTATTACACTTGATTGTTAGTGTACCTCATTGCTTTTGTACGTATATTGTAAAATTTCACTTTATACAAAAAGAAACAAGTTCGGTTATTTGCAGCGTAAAAACTTAATGATTTTTTTAAGTCCCCGTTGCAATAAATAGGAAAAGAAACGAAAAAATATGAGCTACTGCTCAGTAACTAGTTCCTTCCACTGGAACATCTTCCAGAATATACTGTATAAGCTCTTATTTCGTAACTTAAGCTAAAAATATGAAAATAATAATAATAATAATAATAATAATAATAATAATAATAATAATAATAATAATAATAATAATAATAATAATCTGTATGAAGAAAGCTCTGATTCAACGTACATGCGACAGAAAAATACTTCCTCTATACTGTTGTGAATTCGTAGGAGCGATTATACTTTATATCTATATGTTCAGTTGATATTTTTGTTCAGCAATACAATATTCTATATACTGTAGTATAAATAAAATCTTGAGAGCTCCTCCGTGGCTAAGCGGTTAGCGTACGTGACTTTGGCATGGGAGACCCGGGTTCGATTCCCGGCGAGAGCTCATGTGGTTCGGATTCCACGTTAATCAGTAGGTTCCGTCTCATATAGCCTCGCTGCTGATAGGGACGTTAAATTCAAACTCAACTCAACTCAAATACAATCTCGATTCATATATATTATTTTTATGTTAAAAATTCAAGAATTTTGGTATTATGAGGTTAGCGTACCGGATATTTCTTCACCTTTCCGTCTCGAAAACAAAAATCAAATACAACATAATAAATATACAATTAAAGTACAATACTAAAAGTTCCCAACAATAATTTTCGTTAGATACATTGCCTAGTTTACTTTAACTTTTCCGCTTTGCTATTATAGGGCTATCATAAAAATAAAATTAAAATTTAAAGTCACTTAAAAGCTGTGGTATTTTGTAGAATCGAACAACCCATGAGTAAATTGCGGGAACATTTATAGAAAACTTGGGGACATTACACAGAGAAGATTTCATTGAAGCAACTCCCTTCCCCCCAAAAAATAAATAAAAAAACTAGTCCCGTGTCTCGTAATCTTTTACATAAAGTTAGTTATTATATTTTAAAACAATATAACATATTTCAAAATGTACAAGTACCGCAAATTTAGGCGAACGTTGACAATAATAACCGAAGTTCAGGTACAAAACTAAAATTATATTTCTTTGTATTGGGTAGCACGTCTCATGATTAGTAAGATTAATATTGCTAACGAAAATAAATAAAAGGATAGTTATGTACCTGATCAGAAGTAGTGGAACATTTTACCTTCGAAGACAGATTCTAGGCAGTTCGTTTTAATGTGACTAGAAGAAGCCACTAAAATAATCGAGCCGACTGATACTAAGATGGCCGATTTTTCTTTTTTTTTTTTCCTATGGTTCAAAACAAGATATACACGGTGTTTCAAAACACCAGCAACGTTCAGGAGATGATTTCTGACACCAAGGTAAGACAAAAAGTGTAGAACCTGGGTGCAGAAGTCCGTCATTTCGGAGTTATAGGCTGCCGAAAGCATGAAAAAATGAATTCTAAATATCCATAGCTCCAACACTATGGGACTTACCGTAGTCGGGTCAAGACTTCACTTAGGAACTAATATGTGCGCTATCCAATAATGTATGTTTCAGAATCCTGCAATACTTCCGCAACAATTTTTATAGAGGTAGTTGGTGAGTACTTCAAATTATATGCCCGTAGCCAAACTCCGTCTATGAAAATTGTTACGTGAATACCACAGTATTCTGAAACATGTATTTTTGGATAGCGCACATATTAGTTTCTAAGTGAAGTCTTGACCCGTCTACAGTAGGTCCCATAGTATTGGAGCTATGGACATTTAAAGTTCATTGTTTCATGTTTTCGGCAGCCTATAACTCCGAAATGACGGATTTCTGCACCGAGGTTGGTTTATACTTTTTGTCTTATCTTGGTGTCAGGAATCACCTCCCAAACGTTGTCGATGTTGTTTTGAAACACCCTATATATATATATATATATATATATATATATATATATATATATATATATATATATATATATGTATATGTGTGTGTGTGTGTGTGTGTGTGAATAAACGAAACATTAGGGAGCTGAAATCCCTCAGAATTAAGGGGTACCGCGAATAAAAGAACTATAGCTTGATTACTCAGATATTTACTTGAACATGCAAATTAATTATATCAGGTATTTGGACTTATAGTGTCAGGAAGGCAGATCCAAATTGCGAAATAATCCCTGACATTTGCTAATAGAATTGTTAAGAAAAGTAAACAGATCTAAGGAAAAGAAAGAAGAAAAAAGGCGGTTTCCGTATTTATGAATGAATCCATTCATTTGCTGTAAAATGTTGCCAATTTTTATTTGCTAATAAACCTACATCAACATCAAATAATGACAGTACATAAATACACTAGTATTTATTTGTTGCAAAGTAGAAACATCCGTTTCGCAACGCACTAATCTAAACCGTATTACTCATAGCATTGTGTTTGTGAGTTGTGTCTTCATTTGTCAAACAACATGCACATTTCTGAATCAATAAGTTTTCTAGGGTTGTAACGCTGCTTTTCGTAAAACCAAACATTAATGAGTTTTAGGTGCGTAAAGCTGCTTGCTTGAACAGAATTTAAAATTATTTGTAGCATTCAGTAGCTAGTGACACATGTTACAGTTAGGAATGTGTACAATACTTCAAGATGATCGTGGAATCATATGTGAAATATTCAACGTCCGTAAGTACAAGTACTTTTATCTTTAATGTAGATAGTAATAAGGTATTTGTTCATGATTGTAATACGAGAATTGTAGTTTTTAACCTACTTAAATCCCATAGCGAGCAACTAAAAAAAGTTTCAAATTTCTATCTTTGGAATCAATATAGGCTTTTTTAGTTTACTTTCATATTTTTGTTGGAAATCAGTTATAGTAGTACAGTGTTAAGATTGCGAGTGCTTTTGTTGCACAGCGAAGAAGAAATACCACGTGACAGTCAAGTTTTTGCTTAGCTCCAAGCTAACTACACGAACGACTGCATACACTGAAATGGTCATTTTCAAGACATCTGCTGAGTAACTAATAGTGCCAGCAACGTCAAATTACAAACAATTACTAACTAGTACAGACGTGTTGTACGAAAGTACCAAATTTTACATGTGAGAGACCATCGGAGGATGAGATATGACCCCCCTCAAACTGTGTTTTTCGTGGTTTCTGACTGACTCACTCACTGACATATGTTTGATATGTTCCCGACAAGCTAGAAATACTGGGGGAGGGGCAAACAGCGCCATGTACCTCCCAGTCATTTTCAAGACGTCACTGTTGAGTAACTGATAAAGTTAGCAATTTCAAATTACACACGATTACTAGCAATGACATGTTGTACAACAAAAGTATCAAATCTTACGTGTGAGGAACCACAAGGTTGAGATACAAACCCGTTCTCGTGGCTGACTCATTCAATTACTGACTGACATAAATGTTTACTATGTTTCCAACCAGCTAGAAATACAAAATTTCGCACATTGATATGGGATAACACATACATGGTAAAAAGATTCCAACATTTTGGAAACCACTGCTAGGGAGAGTCAAACAGAACTATTAACATCACAGATACACCGAAATGTTCATTTTCAAGACATAACTGATTAGTAGCTAATAATGTCAGCAACTCCAAATTACACACTGCTACTAATAATGACATGTACAAAAATTCAAAAATACAAATATGTGTTGTATACCAAATTTTACGGTGAGGGACCACAGGGATTGAGATGTAAACCCCATCAAACTGCATTTTCGTGACTGACTCATTCAATCACTGACTGACATAAATGTTTGGTATGTTTCTGACCAGCTAGAAATTCGAAATTTAGTACATTGATATGGGGTAACATGTATATCCCCAGAAAATTCCCACATTTCGGATATCATAGCTAAAGGAGCAAAACAGCGCCATCAAACCTCCAGACTATCCCTTGTATAGACGAAATGATCATTTTCAATAAGACATGACTGTTGACTATAATAATAATACTGTCAGCAACACTAAATTATATACAGTTACTAGCAGACCCAAGTTAAGGGTGGAGTCATCACTCCAGGGCCCCACAACTAAGTGGAGCCCTAAGATTTGTAAAAACTACTGAAAACATATTTTCAAGCACACGATGTTTGTCCCTACAAAGCCCACATGGCACGACCCAGAATTGAACGAGAGACTCTACGCACGAGTAGTGAGTGCTGTATCAGTCCTCCCCCATTGCACCTCTGCTTACTAGTAACGATATGTCTTACAAAACCACTAAACCTTAAGTGCAGGGATTCAGGGGAGTTTGAGATATGAACCCGTCGGAACTGCATCTTTTGTGTAAATTGTGGACGAGATCGAAAATAATTATGTTCACGACTAATAGAAGTACGAAAGTTTGTATATTTATGTGGGTAGCATTGGGTAGCATTTACGTACTTGTCAGAGAATTCCAACATTTCGGGTATCAATGCAAGCATGAAAAAAAAAAGGGGGGGGCTGTCAACCTCCCAGAGTATTCATTTAGTAGAGTCAAAATGATTTCTGCCTTAAAGTGAAGCCAATTCTCTTCCAATCAACATATTTAAAATATACGAGTACATAAATATAGTCATATGAAATATATTTTCTGGCTGCCATCTTGAAGAAATGGCGCTTAATTATAATAATAATTAAAAAAATCATGCTGGGTATCAAATTACAAGGAATTTATCTTTTCTTAAACCATTTACTGCAAAGTATACTGAAATACTAGTCTATATGGGGTGTAGAAATCAGTGAAATTAATTCTATAAAAAATTTTGATATCCCAATCCAAAACACTCCGTGTCAAAAAGAAGCTAAGTTCCGAACAAGTACAATAAAAAGTAAGGTTATCAATACAGCCAAATTCTTCAGCCAAGGTAAGTTGTGATATCAATTCTGCTAAGTTCTTGCATAAATTCCCTTATTCTGAAAGTATTTGAAAAACTTGGCCAACTGATTATAACAGATCATAACTTACCGTGGCTGAAAAATTTGGCTGTATTGATAACTTAACTAGCTGGGCAAGTTCTATACAGTAAAATACAACGAACGAATATGTTGTATTTTATATTATCCATCAATCACAATATACAAAAGATGTATCTTCATACGTCTCCCAATATCAATTATCGTAGAAATTTTATTATTCAACTTATGAAGACAAATTATGTTGAAATTTCTCTCAGATTCCATTTTCTTTCCAGCATACTGCAAGAATGAAAATAATCAAGATTGCGAATTACATTTATTTCAAAAGTTTTTTTTTTTTTTTTTAATTTATGTGCATAGTTACTTCGAAGGTCTGCTCATATTATCTACTTTATTATTATCATGGAATGATGTATGTAAGTTAATGTACATTCTGTACTTCTTTCTCGGATCGTTCTTTTCAGTTTAAAGGCTGTGAACTACTTTGTCGTGTGGCTTTAAATAGCATGCTTCATTTTTATTTTTCAACATTATTTATTAGTTGTATGTACACTCGTGTTCAAAAAGCTTGACCATCCATCTTCCTTTTTAAGGCAATTTTCTTGAAACTACGCATAGAAAAAAAATTAGCGCTTTGACCTGAAACGACCTCAATTGGGCAGCAAGGATAGGTGGGTGATCAACTTATTTTGAACATGGCTGTACAAACATCAGTAAAGGTCGGAAACAATCTCTCGTTAAGGGGTGTTAGCAAGCAGTAGATAATGTAATGGTAAAATAAAAGAAAGAAAAGATATTGATTATCATTGTTTTCTATAAAGAAAGAAAATTATTCTTTGAGAAACATACACTAAGTAACTAGGGAGTCCAATTTTGTCTTAGTAATTTATTTCATGTTTGTGTCATACGAAACGAGGATTATTTAGTAAGAAAAAAAAACAAACAAACATGGCGTTAAATTGTGGCTACAACTTGTACTTTTTAGAAGAACTTCAGTACGTTGTATACTCACAAGTTTGCTGTTTGATAAAATGAATTAAGAATACATTTTAATCGTATGTTGCACTTCTCCTACAAACTGGTGTAAAATGTTCATAATGGATGGTTCAACATACATAGTGAATACGTTACAAGGCGTACTATGTATGGCTAAAATCAACCGATTTAAGCGAACAAATGATGATCTAGAGCTTAAAACCTATATTATTGTAGCTTACAGGGTACTACTCTTATGTATTAGGGCCATTGGAAACAAAAGTCCCGCAATAACACTATTCCAAACACAATTAATGTAAATATTGGAGATAGTTTCGCATGGAGACGTAAGTATGAAGAGGAAGGGAGATGAGCCATGTTCTGTGCTGGTGATCTGTACGATGTTGCAGCTGATAGTTATAAGGATGACTCGAAATTTATGTATTATTCATTATTTTATTTGCTTTTTTTTTCAGTTTCTGCAGTTTTTCAGTAATTAAATGCAAGAATTTGGCTCAGCGAATGAGATACTAATAATTCTAACTAGTAGCGTTTGTGCAGAATTATTACTCGATTACTCTGATTTAAACTTGCTTTAAAAGCACCATATTTGGAGTAAAGTGAAATAAAAGTATAGAACCTAAGACCATACTTTTCGATCTAAATGATGAAAATCACATTAAAGAAATAAAATATGAAGTTAAAGAAATTCAAATTTAAGAAAAGAAAAGTGCGTAACGTTATTGGAACGTAACGAACTATCTCTCTTTCGTTACATCAAAATGGTGTGAGTATAGCCTTTCGTAAAATATCAATGGAAAATCGGGAATCAAATTTAGCTTACTTATTCTTATGAAGAAAAGACACTGTAAAAAATACAAATGTTTTTTACTATAAAGTAAAATCTCTTATTAATCCAATAGACACTTGTATAGAAATATTTGTAACCTCTACAGAAAGAAACGTATATTAAAATACGATAACAATGAAAAGAAAAAATTAAGACGCCAAATATATTTTACTGGAATTCCAAGAATTTACATTTGAGATACTAAATTATAAACTCTTAGTATAGATTGAAACATTGAATTGTTTTTATAATATTTTATTTCTATTTACATGCCAGCCAGAATCATTTGTCAATCTATAAAGCAATATATTGAGTGTACAAACAAGACGTTTTCTTATAGTGAAGAATGTGAGCAAATATGCCAATGCAAGCATTCTAATTCAGTTATAAGATTAAGTAACAATTGAATACCTTGAAAGATAGAATTGAAATTTAAAATTCAGGTTATAAAACCAAAACTAGTTATACCTCAAATTACAATGTGTTCCATACGCTGGATAAGTAATTACAGTACTACTTATTTTAATGTATTTTAATTTAAAATAATAATAATAAACCTATTATCTGCAATATCATATGCATGCACCACCTTGTACTTTGTTCTCTAAAATGAAATAAAGTCTTTCTCCGCAGAGAATTTTATACACTTGCCTGATTAGTGATTTGATTTTAAAAATATTATCTCTGATCTTATAAAAATTCAGCATTGAAGAAAGGAAAAAAAAAGCCAAAACATAATAACGTTGATACTTCAACTGCTTTCAAATTGAATTATTTAATATATATAATATATATATATATATATATATATACATGTATAAATGCTCACCTCTGGTGCGTGGGGTCTCTGGTTCGATCTCAGATCTTCCCTGCCAAGTGAGCTTTGTTGCGGACAAACACCGTGTGCGTGGGGTTTCCTCGGGGCTCTGTTTCCCGCCACTTTCGTCATTTCATCATAATCATTCATCTTATCGTCACCGTCTCCTTTAGCATCGATGCATAGCCGTGGGACATTAAACAAAAAGAATATAGGAGTGATGATGATGAGCAAACATTTTTAGTATGTAAAATATTACCTGGAAAAAGGAATTCATTGTGATTATAGGATTATCAACAGGAATTGAAGATACAGTTGTAGAATACAAACATCATTTGAATACGTACGAGTGTTTGTATTTCTGACTTTTATTGTGACTATCAAAAATATTATGTGAAAAAATGCCAAAATAAAAAGAATTGAAACGTCCACGAGAATTCTGTAGAAATTATATAATAAATTTAGCCTTATATTTTTAGTTTGATACTAAAAGTGCAACCTGATCTGATATTAACTTAGAAATGTTGAGCATATACTTAGCATTAATAATATTCGTAGTATATTAAGGTTACATTTCATTTTCAGAGTAGTAGTATGCTGATTTGAAATTAAGAAAGTTGTGCGCCTATTTTTACTTAGTTTCTTAGGTTAGTTCAGACAGTAGTGGTTTGTCAGTTTTACCTAGATAAATAAAACACTCTCAAGTATTATAATGATCTAACTAAGCCTAGAAATAATCTAATTTCGTTAATAAGTTATAATATACTGTAGTTTAATTTATAATCATTTTAGCTTTCCTTTGGTGTAATTGTACGAGAATAAGTTAACAAATAAGAGAATTTCCAAAATTATACAGGGTGTCACAATATTTTGGGATTAAATTCCTCACATCAAAATAAGAAAAGAAAAATCTGTAGTCGGAAGTGCATAGCTTCGTGGTTATAGGATGTCGAAAACACCCCAAAAATAACTTTAAAGGTCCATAGTTCCACCACTATAGGACCGATCGTAGTCGGGTCAAGACACCACTGAGGAACTAGTATGTGAACTATCCAAATATCTATCTTTCAGGACCTCCGGTACTTGCAAAGTCATTTTTAGAGAGACTGTTTGGAAGTACTTGATCACTCTCCACCTACCTGTCTAAAAATTGGTGTGCAAGTACTGGAGCATTCTTAAACATGGATATTTAGATAGTACACATGCCAGTTCTTCAGTGATATCTTGACCCGACTAAGATAGGTCCCATAGTAGTGGAGCTATAAACTTTTTCAAGTTCACTTATTTCACCCCACTTGTGACCATATGAACATTTTTTTCTTATTTTGATGTGAGGAGTCTGTTCCCAAAATATTGTGACATTTTTGTAACACCCTGTATATGTTAAAGTCATTAATATGTGTATTGTGTATGTTCTCAGCGCATAACTGCGGTTCTTAGAACTAAGCAAATGAAACCAGCAACATCAAAATTTAAATGAAATGAGGTGGAAATTTGTAACGATAATTTCTTAAATATTATCGTTACTTTTACCAGTTTGCTAATATACTGACTATATGATATTACGTACTATGAAATCACACATCATCATCAATCACTTCCATCTTGAAATAATACACAGTGATTTTAGACAACATTAACTTTCATTATTTATATTCTCTCTTAGTATCACAATCAATCAACAACTACTGGTTGTCATAGCAACCTCGAAAAACGACGAATCTGGTATTACAATAACAGCGGATAACAACGGTTAAATATCATATATTATATCTCTCTTCTTCTTCTTCATCACAGTCTGTGCACTTTTAAGCAACACCTATTGTCCGCAATAATTGAGATTACAAGATAAATGGAAGTGTTACAAATTTACAATATCGTTGTATATATGGTTCCCGACGAAGACTTCTTAAATTGTCCACAATTAAAGAAAGAATCCTGGACCGGTATTTCACATATACAATAGTTACATTACTTTTGAATAACTCTCATATATATATATATATATATATATATATATATATATATAATAAATTTCATTTCATCTCAATACTATTTTTATATTCATTGCATCTCATTTTATTTTAATTCTATCAAATTATCGATAGAGAGGACATATTCAAAACATGACCAGTTTGTTAATTATTCAGGTCTTAAATATCTTCTTTAATTCAATGCCATTTATACTCTCGTTAACAATAAAGTTGGTATAAGCTGAAGTACAACATAACATATTCCATTTATTCGGACAGTGTTAGTTTAACTTTGATAGATAATATTTGTATCGATGCATAGATGTAATTGCATAGAATTCGGAAGAAGTACGAATTACAAAGAAATTATAACAATATTCAAAGTGAAACAAAATAATAACTAATCAATATCATATTAAAGAATGATATAATAATAAAGAAAGTATTAGATTAAGAATCAATCTGAAAAATCGATACCATCTATGTTAATCTTGGACAAAACTTTAGCAGGAACTAACTTTTCAACTAGTTGCATCCATTTACCTTTGGTGTATTTTGACGGACGCCATAACTTCAATTCATCAATATTTTTTAAACCCAAAAGTTTACCTGTCTTTATATTTTTTAATTCGAAAACCTTAGGGTTAATTTGTCGAGTACATACATAAGGTCTAGCTTATAAATCACAGAACTTACAAATTCTTTTCAATGGTGCATCACTTTGTGGATATAATCTCACACAAAACAGATCATTGATCTGAATTTTGGATCTACCTGTCTGTTAATGTTCAATCTTTTGGTTTCTCAGAAGAAAATTTCGTGTTCTACGAAGATGTATCATACTGACAAGGTGTGAATAATCCGTTTCATCATTCTCATCAAGTTCGACATTAAAATGCTGTTCTATGGTTTTTATTGAATCAGTTCCATTATGAATATTCGCCGGAGCAACTCCCAAGGTGTCGGAAACGGAATGGACTTTCGTTAGTTAGCCATTAGCATAGTTTATTTGATTTGGATGTGTTTTACATCACTTCATGATAATAAGTTACATGATTTTCTTATGTTTGCAAAAATATGAAATATCATTAAAACATTCACATTCTAATGAACTATTTTAAGTTCAAGGTCGTTTTCTCTTAGGTTTTTTAAAGTTAAAAACATACAAGTTAGTATCTATGCAAACACACAGGTAGATATAGTGCATTTATATAATGGAAGGCTAGAAAACAAATTTACTCAAAACCAAAATAGAATATTCAGTCGGTGTCGGTCCTTAGATTCATTACGTTGTGTTTTCTTTTTCACATGCTGGTGTCTTCTTTTTTACTACATATAGATATAAAATTCACGACACTTCATAACTGTAATTTTTTTTTTTGTAGGCGAAACAAAGGCTTGAGGCATTGCAACACATTTCAAAGTGAAAATTTATTTATTGAACAAATTCCAAGATACAGCATAATTTTGCCATTTACACAGGAAAATGTTAACAAACAGGGGAAAAAAATAAATAAAACAAAGCGAAACAAAGAAAGTGCTAACAAATATTGCAAAACATATGATTTCGCCAAAACTCGTTTAGTTACTCTTTAAAACACCGAGTAGCTCGAAAAAATGTCCTCGTCAGTTGATAAATGATTATGACAGTTCGGTATTCTGTGAAAAAGAAATCTCTGTATAATTTCCAATCTAGGGCGGGCAAAATGGAATAGGTCGGTATTTCGAATTATGCGGGAAAGGACACGTAAAGATAGTTTTTGAAGTAATGTTTCCGATCTTAAGTTTTCATTAACTATTTTATGAAGACATTTTAGGTCAGAGTTATTTCTGCGTACTCCCGGAGTCTGGATATTAAGATATTACAAGAGTTCCTCCTTAGGTAATATTCGAAGTGCGGGGACACGAAAATAGTTCTAAAGTGTGTTTTGAAAATGCGTTGATACAACTACAGCTTAATACATGCAACCTAATTGCTTATGACCAAAAATCCTTCTAATGTCTTTGTTTGTCATTGAAGTCTACACATTGTATAAAGATTTGAAAGTTACACCAGTTTCTATAAGAATATATTTGATATATCTTCCTCGTTGACTTTATCACGTACTTTATTTTTGAGGACATACACATACATATATAGCAGTTATAAGGTACAAACTTAGTTCCGTTCCTGTATTAGAATATAAAAGATATAGTAGTTAAATATTCATACACTATTTTCACTTTATTACTCACTACAGTATATTAATATTTAGTTATAGTAATGCTTAAATTGCACGGCACTTTGTTTTTCTACTAGTATGAATAAGATGGTGAATATAAATATTGATCGTTTATTTTCGATTTTTTTTAGTCACACCACCTTCTCAACGTGTGCAGTTCATTCTTGGTGAGGATGAAGATGATGGAACACATGAATCCCATCCTCTGTTCTCAGAAATGGAGGAATTGGTTCAAGATGGCGGTGAAATGGAATGGAAGGAAACTGCTAGGTAATTTAACTTTAAAATGATTAACGTTTATCGTATAATTATAATACAGTTTTATACATTAATTATGAAATTCAACATTCATATATGTCACCCAACTGAACGCTTTATAGTTACTTTTCTGTTCTTTATTTTTTTTCTTCTGCATCTTCTACTCGTCTTTATCTGATGAATGTTTAAGCGAAGGGACTTATAGTGTATTTTCTTTAGTGTTGTGTGATATTTCCACTATTTTTTGAAAAGTAATTTGTATAAGACGGACAGACAGACTGACAGACAGAGAGAGAGAGAGAGAGAGAGAGAGAGAGATCGAATATATCAGTGTATTTTAAAGCGGTATCGCATTGCAGTTTGCGATGCACCTATGGTCATAATGTATTATCCAAGTGAGATATGTTTATAAGAAAACAGCGTAATCTAGCTTGTCCTTCTTGGTAGAAGTGTTATTTTGATCTCAGATAGTTATGATAATAAATCTCCCCCTGAAAATAACTACATTTCCTTTTAGTTGTCTCTTTGGTTTTCGATAATACATACCATCCACTATAGATTATACATCATACCTACTGGAGATTAGCCGTAGAATTGACGATAAAGAGACTATGTGCATTTCTGCATATTCCGACATATGAAAATAAAGCACCTCAATGAACTTTCGAAATGCAAGACTTCAGCTTACATCTGAAATTATCCGATCGAAAACACGGTACGTTAGGAGGAGTCCCCATAAATACATCTGCATAGTCATTTCATAGCATTAGCCCAGAAATATTATTTTGCTGCGTCTTCTAGTTTTTCATTGAAGTGGAGAAAGGAAAGTAGTCTTCGCTTTACAAGAAGGATTTTGTTTTAAGAAGAAGAAAACAAACTTGATGCGGGCATAAATAGGTTAAAATATGAGTTAGAAAATTAACACTTGTGTGAAATTAAGTCATTGTGTTAATGCCATAAATTTGTATATTCACTTCGTGAGCTGCGTAATGCTAATTCCTCGTAATGCGTTTTATTATTTCATATCTGCGTAAAACATTATAATAAATAAATAATCCCGAATGCCATTGCTGCAAAAAATGCGATACAAAAGAAAATTACTATGCATTACTATGCAAAATTAAATAGGTTTCGCAAATTGCTACCCAAAAAGCAAAATAAAAAGGAAAGAAAAAGCGCTGATATAATTTACTTTGAACAACTCTTATTATAAATATGATAGCTAACTAGATTGCATCGGGTATCGACGCTTTTACCCCCCCCCCCGCGCAAAAAAAATCCATCAGTAGTAGAATATAATTTTAAGGGGAAATAGCGAATTTAATGAGTCCAGAAATATGAGAAAAAATTCCAGCCTTACTCAACAAATTCTTCGGAAATTTGTTGTATAGATATAGTACGGTTTATAAATATAGTCAGACAGACTTTGAATTAGTTCTCTATAACATCTGAAAACTGTTTGAGCTAGGTATAATAGTTAGCGCTTCAAAAACTAATTGTTTACACTTTCAGCAACGTATGATGGTTAAGACTTATACAACTATATATGGTTATAATTTTTATATATATAAAATGTTATTTATTATTATTATTATTATTATTATTATTATTATTATTATTATTATTATTATTATCATCATTATTATTATTATTATTATTATTATTATTATTAGTAGTAGTAGTAGTAGTAGTAGTAGTAGTAGTAGTAGTAGTAGTAGTAGTAGTAGTATTTGTTTCATGTAATATAGCGAATCATATTCCGAAGTTTAGTGGTGTTATTTTCTAGTTTGTATAGGTGAAAACAAGAAATCCTATAGAAATCATTGAAAATATATATACAACATAAATTAACTTATGGAATTATTTATAATTAAAACTTTAACAGCTCTTATTTAACATATATATCTATATCTATATCTATATCTATATATCTATATATCTATCTATCTATCTATCTATCTATCTATCTATATATATATATATATATATATATATATATATATATATATATATATATATATATATATATATATTACATTTAAATGGGAGTCTCGAACTACATGTAATATTAAACGCTATAAATTCATATCTGAAAATCGCATATTTCTTTCTGATGTGTAGAAAATTATAAATTTGTTTTATATAATTGCAGTATTGTTACTGTAGACATTTAGGCACCAGCCAATTTTTCAATCAAGAAAACAGTATCTCAGTTTCATTATATTATTATTTATTCAATTATTTAAAAGGTGAGCGAAAATTGGTTATAATTAATTATTATTTAATTTCAGCATAGAAGTTAAAATGACGTGTGTAAGTTGAATGACCTAAAAATAGAAGCAGAGCTTGAGGGAGACTCTCATATTATTAGTGTCTGCAGGACTCTCACATTGATAGTATATACAAATGAATTGTTATATCGTCACTTCTTTCATAAAGAAATCGCCATTAAAATTTTTTACACAATCAACTAGTTTAACAAGAGATCTTATTCTTATTTTGAACCCTTGCACTAAAAAGTGCAAAATGTGTTTATTAAGTGATTCGATCTTGATGTGAGTAACTTAATCTGATGAACAAAGTCAGAACGTAAGTAGCCGAAACCATCCAGGAAAACTCTTAAAAACACAAACAACGGAGATAGTGTTTTCATGTATATTTTGAATAATCTGATTAAATATGCGTAAATTTCTGTCTTTCTTGCTGTATTACTTGATCCTCTGAATAATATATATTATTTTTATTGATTGTTTCTGCCAACACTGATTTCTTTTCAAATGAATGAAATGTTCATCTGTTAGGTGGATCAAATTTGAGGAAGATGTAGAAGAAGGAGGGAACCGATGGTCGAAGCCTCACGTTGCAACGTTATCTCTTCATTCGTTGTTTGAACTTCGCAGCCTCTTGCTCAATGGAACGGTGATGCTAGACATGGAGGCCAATTCCCTAGAACAAATCGCTGATCTTGTTCTCGACAATTTGATAAATGCTGGACATTTACCCATTGACTCCAGGGAAAAGGTAAGATTTTTTAAAATGATTGTTCATGTTGCATATTTTACGTGAATTTGGAGGAAGAAAGCCGATGAAGTTTGGACATATGTTCTTAACATCAAAACGAGAAGGCTTATCTTGGACTTTTTTGATAAATGGATGGATATGAAGTTCAGGATGCCTGAAAGTTGTTTTGATGAAGTATACATTATCTCAAAAATGTAAACCGTAAGAATCCGACAAACTAAACGCAAGGTTTCCTTGCAGCAAAGAAGGAAGACAATGTTTACGTACTTTTTATCAATTTCTTCCGTTTTCTTTTGAAATAGCGTTTTGGCCAACACAAATTTCGTGTTCTCATATCAAGCCAAGTACGAGATAAAGTTTCCTCTTATTTAGATATGAAGAACATATGTGTACAGTTGTATCAGTTTCTTCTTGAAATACCTTTACTGTACAGTTCTTAGTTACGGACGGCTTTGAAATAAATGTTTATGAAACAATAGTGGATCGATGTTTAAGTTTTACTGTTGAAATTTTTAAAGTAAACTTTGATGTACTATTTCATGAGAAAATAGTCAAGAGCTAATTTGGCTGAGCTGGTATACTTTCAGGAAATTCAAGTGTATATAAATACATAACGTTCATAAAGAAAGATTTTTTCAGAATATAATCCACGATTAAGTCATCTGGATTGAAATGAGGTGTTTTTAGATTATACCTTTTGTATATTTTGACAAAAATGACTGAAAATCGTTACGAGTTAGCTGCTTGAAATTGTGTTATAAAGTCTGTTTTTTATTGTTACAATATCTTGTTATTTAAAATTTGATTGTTGATTTAAAATTTAAATGTAACATTAGTGAGAAACTTTTCTTATCTCTGTTTCTCTGTATTAACAGGTGCAGCTATAAGCCTCTTAAATTAGGACCTTTCTCTACTTTTGTTTCTATAGCTTCCCTAAAAATTGTCTCTTCAAATCTATTCCGTTCAATAATGTTTATTTTCTTAAGAAGAGAATAGTGTCCTGTATTTATTATATGTTTTGTTATGGTTGAGATCTTGATATAGCCACATTCTAGTGCCCTAATATGTTCCTTTAATTACTTATATATGCTTATATACAGAGTTAGCGCTAAATGATTAATTGGGTTTCAAAGCACTGCTTAATGACAAGTATACAATGTACAAAGAGGGGTGATACATAAAAAGATAGATACACTTACCAAGTTTAAAAAGCCCGCCTCGTGGCTTACATGTACACTAGATGGCAGGCCTGTGACGACAAGAAGATGGCGACAATACAGAAGAAGAATTTTTTTGTTTGTTAAAATATGCGAAGTATTCGTCAGTTACGAGCGTTCAGCGTGCATTGGTACGTAAATATGGAAATGCTGCATCTGGTCACAGAGCATTTTGCATTGGTTTCTCCAGTTTCGTGATACTGGTTGTCTGTGTAAAGAGAAAAGCACGGGGCGACCACGTGTCTCAGAGGAAATCGTGAAGCGCGTGAGACAGAGCTTTGTACGCAGCCCACCAAAATGTAGTCACAAAGGTGTTGTAACAGTTGTAAACGGTAGGGTTTGAAATGCAAACATTCCACACTGTTTTCTGCGAAATGCCCAGATCACGGCTTCCACGAACGACTGAACGCTCGTAACCGACAAACACTTCGCATATTGTAACACACAAAAGCTCTTCTCCTAAGTTGCGGCCGTCTTGAAAGTGTCGTCACAGGCCTGCCGTGCACGCGAGCCACGAATTGGGCTTTTTAAACTTGGTAAGTGTATCTGTCTTTTCATGTATCACCCGTTTTTGTACGCCGTATACTTGTCATTAAACAGTGCTTTGAAATCCAATGAATCATTTAGACTAAGCCTGTATGTTGTGAACTTATATGTGAACCACACAGTAATTAATTTGATTTCATTTATAAAAATTCTGTACACATGTAGGTTGATACAAAATGATATAAAACTCGTCGTGAATGCTTGAAACAGATAGAGCAAATACAGTGCTTAGAACAACAATGCTTAGAGCAAATACAACATTTTTGTTCTAAGAATTCATAACGTGACGTATTTTTTTACAGTCTACGTGGTTAGAATCAGAAAAGGAAAAATAATGATAAGGAGAATGTGATTGAAGGGAGAGTTCGAGAGAGATATTGTCTTATCAACTTACCTAGAATATGTATAGGAAATATGATATAATAATAATAAAGAATATGTATAGAAAATACGATATTTCGGTAGAAGGTATAAGGATTGTATGTGCATGATTTGTAGATTTTATGACTGGTCAATGAATCTGAACAGAAAATTAACACGGTGTTAGGAAGGATGAGAAAAAGCTGTGAGAACTATGAGGTGAGAATCAGTGTTAACAAAATAGAAGAAATGTTGCTTGAACCTTCAGTAGAACGAGGAGGAAAGAAAATAGAACATGTGATCAGTTTTCGGTGCCAAAAGATATTACTAGTGACATGAAGTGCGAACGAAAAATGAAAGCAAGAATATGAAAGCCTTGAAAAAAAAAAAATGCATGGGTCTTTGTATAGAAATAAGAAAGAAAAGAAAATGAAATGTTGGTGTAGGTTATTGTACTCTACGAGTTCCGTAAAAGCAGCAGGCTGTCAAAAGATGGTTATGAAGAAGAATGGAGGTTAACTGGTTTTGAAAAAAAATAGTGATGTATTAGAAAAAGAGGGAAAATAAATAATATTTGAGATAATTAAAAGTAGGAAGGGGAACTGTTTAGAGCATAATTTGCGAAGAAATCGTATCCTAAAGGACGTGCTAGAAGGTATGGTAGAAGAAGAAAGGATGAAGGAGACAAAGTATGAAGTAATTGATGATTGCTATTAAAGGAAACTATTTTTACTTTGAAATGAAGAGATTGGTGCAGAACCATTGGATATGGGTGCTTTCCAGCAGGGGCGGACCAAGGCAAAATTTTCACCCGGGCAAAGTGACTTTTTGATGCCCCTCCCCTTTAGTCGTAGCCTATATTTTGCATTTTGTTACAGTGATTTTGATATTTTAAACCCATTTTTCAAAAAGAAAATTTAACACTTAAATACATGCAACTCTATCCATCACGACTCTGGAACTCACTAAAGAAATAATAAACACTTCTGACCAGAGTATATACACTTGTTTATTAAAAACTAAATTCCAGTGTAACAGTTTCAACAACATAACGTTGTTGAAACTGTTACACTGGAATTTAGTTTTTAATAAACAAGTGTATATACTCTGGTCAGAAGTGTTTATTATTTCAAATACATGATATAGGTATATTTAGTACTTAAAAATATACATGTGGCATCAGTTACATTGGGTTTTTATTATTATTATTTATGTACCGATATGTACTGGGTACAAACAAAAAAGTATCGAACGGTATTTATTGAATACTACTAATGGTGACATGATTACTAGTATATTGTAAATTGTTTCATATTAATAACATCAGAAGTCATTCTACCATATACCATATCATGTGTAATAATCTATTCTAATAACGTGATATACCAATAAATAAATTTCACATATGTTGAACATGTTCTACGCACAGCAATATGAACATCCCTTTTTATGTAGGTCCTAGTAGTTGAAGTCCATAGCATTCATAAAACGTACCTCATGAATATGTACACAAACTGAACACTCTTACAAGACCTAAGCTTAATAATCCCCTCCTATGGTGTTGCAGAGTGGTATATTCGATTTCACAAATACTGTCGAAATGAATGATTTGGCAAGAACTATACATAGCGAAACAATAACTTCTCCTAGACACTATTTTCAAAAAAGGCTGACAGTTTGACGCGGCAGTGTCGTTTCTAAGAAATCAAAAGTAAGTGCTGTATATATTGTTCCCTCTCCACTACCACTTTAAAAGGGTAACATATATAAAATCCAATAACATACGTTGCCTGGGAAAAGTTCACAAAGAATATGGCCCGCTATAAACAATACCAACTCTCCCTCCACTCTTTCTTTTACATGCCATGTCTCCATTTGTAGTACTATGAAACTCTTCTTCCATGGTGCCATGGAAAAAGATGGTGTAATTGATGCTACTTTACAAGAAGATAAACCAAAAAGTCAGTAGAAAACACGTTATAAAATTTACTTTTTGAGGCTTGTTTTGGCGCCCCGGGTAGTTGCCCGGTCTTTGGTCCGCCCCTGCTTTGCAGTTCAAATAATCTGCAAGCAATGACAGAGTACATGATGATTATGGTGACAATATATGCGGGAATAAAGGTATATAACCTCTGAGAGAGAAGTAACTATTCTTATTTAAACATAACTGTGCATAACTATTGCTCAAGACAAAGGAATAATATCGATATGGCCAGTCAAATTACATATTAACTTAACTGAAAATTTATTTACTCAATTTATTAGTGCCTAAAATACTGAGTGCTTTTTTAATTATAATGATAGTTGCTGATATAGTGTCCTTGTGTAAAAGTCATGTTATGAATAAAAAGATTAAATAAATATCGATGCTTACTTACTTCTATACTAAGTAACTTCGTCTTACTTTCTCTGGTGATAGAAAAGTTGTAATCCGTGTATCGAATAGATATAGATAAGATAAGGGAAAGGTTTCTAGAATACTTCCTAATTTACTTACTTTTTCATCAACAGGAAAGGTGAGTTTAAATAAGTTCATTTTGTCTAAAAAATTTTCTAGTGCTTTCTTTATTTCTTTGTTCTTTTCAAAATACTTCGCATTCTTTTAACCGAAATTCTCTCTCTTTCCTCTCAATCAAAATAAACTCGAAAAATTTTTAATTATAGATCATTTAGATTTGATCTCAGCAAAAACAGCTGATATCATTTTGCTGATGAATTTTGTACATTAGCATTTTTATAAAAGTTTTCCTTAATCTTAATACTGTAATAATTAGTTATGCGCTGGAGTCTTGGGTTGCCATAGAAAATAAATTTAAGAAATATATATATTCTATGAAAACTTTAAAAAAAATGTGTAAACGAATAGTCCATGTATCAAACTGCTGGTGCTATAGAACACATAGCTTTTCTTTTTTAGTATTGTTAGGATATTCCCTTGTCTCTATAATGACTAGAGACAGGATAGGCATTAAAACCTGAAAAATAGGCACTTAAAATTTAAAAAAAAATAGACACTAAAATGTAACTCAAAAAACGAAGATAAATACTCAATACAATTAAAAAATAAATTCAAGTCGTAGATAATGTTCAAAGAATATAGAAACATACATGTTTGTTAATATCTTCTTTTACTGTATATATAAAAGCAAAGCTTGACATGTTTTCCATGCATATTTCTTAAATACATTCTCTACAGCACTTTATCATTACACATAACAATCTAAATTTTCTACACTAATCAGTACACACAGCAGTCCAAAGTTTTACAGCACTTTATCAGTACACGTAGCAGTCAAAAGTTTTACGACATCACTACAAACAACACTTACATTTCTCGGAAGAGACAGAATCCTTTCTTGAAATACTAAATTATATATATTTCCCCAATAAAGTCTTATTTTGAAGAAAATGCATAGAATAGGCAACATTAGGTACTAAAGCAATTATTTAGGCAGGAATAGGCGAAATAGACAAAATAAAATTGGCTTCAATTGAAACTATAACTTCCTATAAAAACTTTAAAATGTTATTTTTGATAATATCTCTAACATTAAAGAATAGGCATTTTGCCTAACATATGGTCTCTAGTAACGACTAAAAGAAGTATTTAGTATTATGTGTATTTCAGACTGTTTTAGTTTTCTCTGTAGCAATCTGTTACAATTTATAACAAAGAGCACTGGTAGAAAACGACTTATTATGGCAGGTAAACTAAATAAGGTATTTGAGAAATATTTTAAAGTTATTTATTTATTTATTTATTTAAATCAACTTGTATGATAATTTCTCCAAGTTAAGAAAAAAAAATTGTGTGTGTTCTTTCAAATAATGGCTCCCCTGTTAAAATACTCACATGTCATTGGAAAACCAAACTTGGTTATCTGCATGCACTACTTGCTGCGACGATCCACTTTCATATTTGTCACCAGAGAATGAGTAGGAGATACTGGAATCGATCGAGGGTATAAAGCTAGGGCAGTAGCTAGTTTATTATTTTCATAGACAAAATATTTTTTAAACTTTCCTCTTTATTATTTAAAAATTAATATATTATTACTTACAAGACAAAAAGTATAGACCAACCTGGGTGCACAAATGCTTCCTTTTGGAGTTATAGGCTGCCGAAAACTTGAAAAAATGAACTTTAAAGGCCCATAGCTCCAATACTATGGGACTTACCGTAGTCGGGTGAAGACTTCATTTAGGAACTAGTATATGCCCTATCAAATATCCATGTTTCGGAATCCTGCGCTACTTCCGCAACAATTTTTATACAGGTAGTTTGTAAGGACTTCAATTTATATGCCCGTAGCCGAACTCCCTGTATAAAAAATGTTGCAGTAGTACCTTGGGATTCTGAAACATACATTTTTGCATAGCGCACATACTAGTTCCTAAGTGAAGTCTTGAGCCGACTAAGATAGGTCCCATAGTTTTAGAGCTATGGACCTTCAAAGTTCATTTTTTCATGTTTTTGACAGCCTATAATTCCGAAAGGAAGCATTTGTGCACCCAGGTTGGTCTACGCTTTTTGTCTTATCTTTGTGTCAAGAATCACGTCCTAAACGTTGTCGGTGTTGTTTTGAAACACCCTGTATATACCTTAGAACTAAACCAATGCATCAATTTGTGGACGTTGTCACATTTAATACAGTGTATGGTTAATAATTAGATTATTTATTGGTTATAATTTTTTCTAGGTGAAGGAAGCGTTATTGCGAAGGCATCGTCATTTACACGATAGGCGTAAGGAGCATAGCAGTTCCAATATGTCTCGCCTTCCAATAATACGATCTTTGGCAGAAATTGGACGAAATCATTCCTCTTCTAGAAGTAAGTTGAATATTCTTTTTTTTTTCTTTCTTTTAAATTATTTACTTATATTCTTTTTTATGTATATTTATTTGTTTGTGTGATTAAAAATTACTTAATTGCCACACGGGTAGTTCGTTATCATTGTGTTGTGTGTAGAATGAAAATTTTGTCATTTTTGTCATTGTATTTTCTGTCATTTTCTGTAAGAGTTTATGTTATCTCTTGTTGTTGTTGTTGTTGTTGTTGTTGTTGTTGTTGTTCTTGTTCTTGTTCTTGTCATTGTTTCATTGCACAGAGACAATTACGTGCTGATGGATACAATTAGGAAACCATCTGACGAAAGAAGAATCTGATTTCTGTGACGACTGGTATAGTTTCTTGATGTGACATGTGTGATATATCTTTGTCACAAGTACCGAATATGACACATAATATGACACATAGCATCAATAAGTAACCTCTTTGTTTCTGTATGTGACCACTATGATCTACCATGGGCGCCCGAATGGGGTCAGGGTGGGTCCATCTGGCTTACGAAAACAACTTTAATTTCTTAAGATTTCTTATAAAAAAAAAAAAAAATACCAAATGTAATATAGCAATCAGGGTGATGTCCCCCCCCCTAGAAAATTTTCTTCGGGCGCCCATGTGATCTACAACTGTAATTATGTTCCCGAAGCATAATCCTATATTATGTGTTAAAACAACTACTATCAAGCATGATAAAGTACTCCTTTATCAATTTTAGGATATTTCAATATTTCAATATAATATTACTAAAAGTTGTTTTATTTATTTTTTTTTTAAAAAAAGTAAGTGAATAAAAAGTTAGTTTTGACTTATCTGTATAACATAGATGATAATTTGTATCAGAAAACCTTTTCTGCTAAGAAAAAATTAAATTATACTGCAACAAGTACTATTGATAGTAGATCATACGTATTTATTAGCTTTACATACGAAGAGTAAAGAAACCTAAATATCTTTCAACTAGGCTTTTGACTAAATTCACAGATACAAAGTTATTTTCGTATTATAATCATTTCATATTACATTGTATCATCTTGGTTTGACATTGTGTTTTTTGTTGTGGTTCCGTCTGATAGAATTATAAAGACTTCTGTTTAAACTAACAATTATGATTAATAAAAATTATAGTAAAGCGTGTCACCCATGTGAACTGTGGTTGTTCTACAATTGTGATCTCTTCATAATATAATAAGAAAAATTTCATTTAACAACATAAAGAAACGCACGACCCGAATAATTAATTACGTCATCTTTAAAACAACAATTTCATTATATTAAGAAAAAAAAAACTATTACCTTAAACAAGTGCAGTTGTACTCCAAATTTTATAAATGCTATATTTCAACTGGTAGGATTACTTTACGTAATTTGAAATCCCGGTATTCTGTAAAGTTTTGGGAATGTTTTTTTGTATTTAATTGATGTATATGTAACACTGCAATTTATTCATGAGAAATTTAAAGTTTAACTTGTGACAAGGGATCAAATATAATATGGAAACAAAGCAACTTTTGTAATGCACTTTCAAATGAAAGCAGCATAAAAGAATTTTTGATATCTGAATCAATATTTTGTAAACAGCATTACAATGTGTTTAATACCATTTAGCATTGTTAACATAATCTTAGTTTTAAACGTTGATTCTTAAATATTATCAAGCTAATGTAGTTACTCATGAATGTATTTTGTACTCGTGATGTGAAGAAGACAGCAATAATAATAATTCGTTTATATTACAGCCATACTTTCGGAATATGTAATTTTATGATCAATTTTTATCTAAAATAATGTTTTCAGCACAGCAAAATATAATACAGTATTTTAACTATGGAATGCTGATTGTTCATAATGTTATATGGTAGATTTGCAGGAACCGAACAACGATCTGCGTTCAGTAAGCTGTCCAACTTCACAGACATCTCTTTTAGGAATGCAAGATCACAAGGGTCCATATCTCACTGTTCCAGGTATTAGCGGAAGTAGTATGCAGCGTATACTAACAGTAAAAGCCTATATTTGTATTTTATTATTTTTTTTTTTTTTTCCTATATACAGCTAGAGAGTTTAAGCCGCTGAAATAAACCTTATGTAGTATTCAAATTAGGCACAAAAGCTCTTAATGTTTCCAGTGTAGGTAGCAGCTTGTTTTATTGTGCTTTATATTTCTTCAGGGAACTTAAGGTGGTGTAACTTTCCTTAAGTAAGACTTCATATGCTAAACATATTTCATTTATTTTAACTTTATGAAATATCTTTGGTAATCACAAATTATTTTCTGTCTTGAATCAGATTATAAAGTTTGTTCATATTTTTATAACTACGAGTGTTACACATCAAAAATTAAACAACCAATAACATAGTTTTTCGTAAGATTCACATAGTTTCATATAAAAATATTTCATTTCCAAATTCCAATAGGATTATTGTAATCTGTAAGTAAGTATCTAATCTGAAACGAATACAAAGAAAAATATCACTTGTTGTGTATGTGTAATTTTTGTGCATTTAAGCACGTTGTTCAAGAATTAATGATACTGTTGATTTCCATCTTTTAGCAGAGATCACAAACTGCTGTGCATGCTTAATCTGATAAACACAGTCCAATTTATTTACATCTACTTCAGCCGTATGCTGAACAAGGATTAGACGTGATACTATGAAGCAACGAGTATGAATGATATTTCAAAATGAAGACAATAAATAGCTTTCTGTGAACTAGTAAAAATGGACTATGATATATTTAAAGCTTCCTATCCAAAAATATACTGAAATTTCTTGTAATACACTTAAACATATGAAGTCATACATGAGAATAGTTGCTCTGAATAGACAAACGTGTCATGTACATATAAAGTGCTTAAATGGTTTTAATCCTTAATAAGAAAAGAAAGAAAACCCTCCCTGCTAGCTCACGCGACTCGGTGCGCGGAATCCTGGGTTTGATTCTCGGCGGAGTGAACAAGTTATACAAGTGATTTATCGAAATTCTATCAACGCCACTGCCTTGACTCAAAGAAAGAAAAGTCTGTAGATAAATATTTACAAAATATAATGTAATATCAGCATCAGTCCTCTTTGCAGAAGGAAATTGTTAGGAATAGACACAACATTTTTAGTCTATTACCCACATACATGTAAATATAATTAATATTTTAAATACTAATAACTGTGAAAATCTTTGCTCTTAAAATCGTGACATTAGAGCGTTTTTCTGCTATATTTGTTGTTGGCAATTGATGTGTAAATTCGCAACAATCCTCATTATATGTATAATTTTCTTGCCTTATAGAAAAACGCTGTAATCTATCAATAGTTATTTAATCTGTTAATTACAAGATCTTTCTTATTAATGTATTATGGAGCTAGATTTATATATACACAAAAGCGTATAGATGCCTTTTTAGTCCTTTTTATTTGCTTTTTATGCATTTTTAAGGTAAAATACTTTACATAAGATGGCTGTTATGATTCAAAACGTTGGTTCTTAGGTCATATACAGCATATATTGAAACTTGTTTCAATCTGGCTTTATAAATACGTAATCAAATATTGCATTTCTGTGAGGCAAAAATTAATATGTTAGAACTTCCTGAATATTCCTTACTAAAGAAGCTTGAAATTAAGTAACTTGATAGTAAGCAATACGTTTTACCACCATTTTGCTTTTATAAAGTTTTAAAGGTAGTTTGAAGAAAGCTCAACTTCTCACACACATGTTGTAAATGTCATTAATATTTATCAAATTACATACATATGGTTTTTTTTAAATCTTCATAGTAACGCAGGTTTTCTGCTATATTTTTGTTGTTGCCAATTAATATGTAATTTTGCAACAATTCTCATATAATTGTTTAATTTTCTTCCCTTAGAAAATGATGTAGTCTATTGTTAGTTATTAAATTTATTAATTATAAGGTGTTTTCTAGTGTATTTATCTTTTCTCTTATCTCGTAATTTTGCATTTATCAAACAGCAAAAAAATCCATTCATGTACAGATTAACTATTTAAATTAATCATAAAGAAGTTTTCCAAAGTTATTAAATTAGGCGTCCATTTCGAAAGGGATCCTTGTCCAAAAAAATCGAAAATTGAGTTATTGGTACTACTGAATCCCTCCCATAAATATACACAGAAATATAATGTATTTGACTGAGATTCAATGATTCTAATGTCACTAAAAATAAATATAAAGTGTTTGTCTTGTTATAAAAATCCTCTTGTCCAAACATTTTCATCGCAATATCAAAATATTTTACGCCTATTATGTACATGAACTGCATTCATAAGACATTTACATATTAATTCAACAAAATACATTAATATATTGTTAGTTTGTCCTCAAAACACAAAACAAAACAAAAAAAATCTTTTTTCTTCTTTTTAATATTGGGCGACTCAAACATAACATTAGATTAAATTTTATGATTGAGAAATCTATGTATAAAAACTGAATAAGAACTATGGAATAAACACGAAAAATTATTTTGCATTCAATACATAATTGAGAGAATTACAAAATTAAGTAAATTTCAAAGTAAATAGTTTCATTTTTAATAATTCTCAGAAAAATTAAAAAGAAAACCAATAATTTGTCCACTAGTAAAATTCGAAAGAAATTTCTTGGTCCAATCCTGTGGTAAAATCAACACATATAATTCATTAGAATTTCTTTTTATCTATTGTTGAACTTATCCGATCAATTAGAACAGTAAACTGACTTGTTATACTTGTGTATATTCTAAACCTTCAGTCCCATTTTCATAATTGCTTACTAACTGCATAATTATAAGATGAAAAAAAAAAGTTTATTTGAATAAATATCATACCTCATTTGTATATATATATATAATTTCTTTGTACCTGCGATATTCATTTTTTTCATTAATTCTTTAGAAAGATAATCTCAGATTTAGAAGAAACTGAGTATCAATCAGATTTGATTTAAATTGATAGAATAAAATAGAGATGAAATATCTAGATACTTTTCCTGATATCGTAGTTTTACTTTAGATTTTTGCTAATTTGTTTTAAAGAACTATTCATATTTATTTGGTCATTGTTACAGCAGCTCCCCAATAATAGCATTTAGATTATTTTATAGGAAAATTATCATGAAAAAATGTGCTTTACAGCTATCCTGTTGCTTCCTGTAGAATTGCAGTGTGGTTTTCTGTGCATAATAACTTCATCATATACCAAATATAGCAAATATTCTCTTAGTGGAATATAGCAAATATTCATAAAAGAGACATTCTCATATTACGTAGGTAAAATATACAAACTGTCACTTTTAACAGCTATTCATTTCTTTTTTATTTAAAAGGTGCAAGATTTTCGTTTGATATTTTCATCGTTATACGGTTGTTTAAAGCACATCATTTGAAGGACTGTATGATCTTATTAATCCAATTGCAAATGAAGTTAACTGAAAATATGTTTATATTATGTTTGGAAAGTAGCAGGAATTAAATACAATTTCTAATTATTTGCAGACGACAAGGAAATAATTGTTTCATACCGAATATTGATTCAAATTGAATTTTAAATTAATATCAGCACTAAGGGAATGTAGATCTCAGTTAGCATTCTCGTTTCGTCTTCGGGATGTCATGATTTCTGACATCTTGAATGAGATCTCTCTAACAGTTTTTCTTATTTCCAACAAGTAAATACTACCTTTAGATATAGTCCTGGCCAATTTCCTTTAATGTTTCCTGTTAATTGGCTGTTACACAGGTGCATCTGAAACTCTTTAAATAAATAGAAAAATAAACTCTCTCATCTTTTATTAATTCAGTAGGAATGGTTTCTGCCTAAACACAGAGGGCTGCGCAGTTTTTGTTTCGCATGAAAATAATTGTCATTGATTGAGAGAAAACACGGAATATGGAGTCTTTCCAACGGAATGGAAGGTGAAGTCTTCACAACGTTGTAATTCGCTCCTCCTGGTCAGGTTTTGAAATGTTATGCCCAGATGTAATATCTTTCTTTGTCACACCAAAGGCCAGGAGGGGGGGGGGGGGAAGGAACCTCTCATAATTTGTACGTGAGAGATACTGGCAACCATCATTTTTGAATTGGCGAGTGCGACTGACTTTGAAATTTTGCACCCTGCCTAGAAAAGAATATATTGTTGAGAACGATGAAGGAGATGATAAATGTACGTGCTATTGCCAATTTTATCTCATAATCAAATAAAGTTGCGCAGCTCGAAGAGAGGTCGGGAAAAGGAATAAATAAATCAATATATTGGACAAATATTGGTTTGTTACAATAGCAATTGAATCAAATGGTTCATGGGACCAAGAAGGATTTCATTTTATCAAGAAAGTTGGCCAACGCATATCGCTAAAATCGGGAGATACCCGAACTAGAGCATTTTTCATACAAAGCATTAGTATAGCCATTTAACTACGCACTGTGATAGTCATTTTGGGAACTTCGCCAACCGGAAAGGAATTAGAGGAATTTATGTATTCGGGAGGAAATTTTCGTCAACTAACATTAATAACAATAATACGACGATGATGAAGAAGAAAACTTAATAAATACAATTAATTAACTTATTGAAAAATCAAATAAATAAAAAATTGTAATTTTGGTCAACTAATATTGAGCCTTTCATTTTAGATTCGTGAAGATATATTGTATTAAAAAAAAAACTACATGTAATGCAGTTATGTTATTTAAAATAATTCAATAATTTAAAACATTTCACTAATTGTTGGAATTATTATATATCCAGTGACTACTTTGAATTATAAATATGAACTTGCTATAGTTTACAAAGTTTCAAACTTCATCTCTAGGACGTCTCGGAGAGAAATATTTTATCGGAAATAAGTAAGTCGAACAATTACTTTCCAAAAATAAATAAATAAATAAAAGTAAGATGGTGCTGCTATTTCATTCTATAAAGCAATAATACCTCTAGTTAAATATAAATATGAAATAATTTGTTGCATCATTGCCTATACATGACGTATCAACTAGTATGTTGTATGGATAGTATCATTGATGTCCTGTGTCTTATTGTATATTAGTATATATTTGCTATTACTTGGTGGTGCATTTTAGTTATTACTGAATGTTTTACTGTTTCATTTTTGCAGAGTAAGGTATCTACAGGGTTCTCGTAAAATATTTGTGAATGTGTTTGTCATGTATTGTGTTACTATTCTACATGTTTTAATAATTTTTCAGTAATTATTTTTTCTTCTATTAAGGCAACGAAAAATATTTTCTTTCCTAATCACATTTATTTCCTATTTGTTTTGCTTCCTTGTAACTCTCTGTTTGTATATATATGTAATCTATTGTGTGTGTGTGTGTGTGTGTGTATTTTTTATGTGTCGTTAAAATCCTTGTTGAACGAACTTACTATTTTGGATATGTAAAGCGTTTGCCAATCATACATCATTCTTCCTCCACTTGACAGATATTTCAGGGACATGTTGAAAAGATGAACTTGCAACTGCACTTTTTGTTTGTTTTTTTGGAAAATAAACAAATGTGAAGTTGTTTTTAAAAAAAAATCACATCTGTTACAGTTCTTGTATTTTTTTTTTTTAATTAAGTATCTGGCATAATATAATTAAGGTTGACTATTCGGCAACTAAAGTTGATTTTCCACATTATTTTATATATTATCTTGAGGACCCCGAATTCATAATTTTCCAGCAATGCAAGACACTAATTTGTGCAAACATGCTTTTAAGATTTGAAAATATATATTTAAAAAAAATAATAAACTTCATCCACATACATACATATTCAATATGTATTATTTTCAATTAAAATTTATATATACTATAGATACTACCAATGTTTAAAATTTATTCTACTAATTATTCTTTTTAAAATATATATGAATTACTATGGTTATCCACTTCGTTGAAAACAAATGTTTCTGATAGTAACTCCGTCGTGATGTAAAAATAAAGAAAGTTACTAATGTTGGTGCAGACTTAATCTCTAGACTAAAACGGACTGAGATTTTTTTTTCGTCCATTTCTGTTCAAATTATTCTATTTCCGCTCCTAAGGGGGTAAAAGAAAAATCTCCCGTCTATAACTAATATATCTTGTATGATTGGGTTTTCGAAATTACAATCTTCATAATATCTGAAATAATTAAACATTCAATTTCCTCTTGTACACAATCATATTCTTCATTGTTTGAATGGCAGTAAAATACTATTACACTATTTTATTGTTTTCTAGTTAATATATATTAATCTTTCTTAACCATTAAAGTCTCCTTCCATTTGTTCGCCAGTAGTTTGTTAATCACTTCAAAACTGATCAATTCTATCTACTTTCTGTTTTCCATAATTTTGTTATAAGTTCTTATATCATGTGTTAAAAGAGTTTCCAGGTAAGATCGACAATATTCAAAATATTCTGTTTAAACAAAAATGAGGAAAATTTTCTATGAAATTTTGTGTTTACCTTATGGTGTCAACCTTTTCCTTTGTAATCTATATTACATGTTGAAGTAAGTGTTAGGTGTTGTATATACGTATATCTTGTAATTTTATTTTATAATGTTATCATAATTTGTTATATTGTTGTGAAGCAGCACAACATTATTTGATTCTACTTTTATAATTATAAATGTGGGGAAAAATAATAGTTGTACACTATGTACTCTATAAAAGTGCACAAACAGGAATATATATATTTTTTTGAATTTTATGTATAATTGGATCTGGTTATAGTACATAATTTCCTTCAACTGAAAAGAGATATCCATAAATATTATTCTTGCCATAGCATATTACACCAAATCAAGAGTGCTTATTAGTTTTATTAATTGAATGAAGTGACAGATCAGTGTAAAATATATATCTTTACCGAAAACTCATGATGATTTCTTTTGTAAAAGTCTAGATAGTGTTCGGTTAAAAGAAACATGATAGTAGCTGAGCTCTCCATTTCACGCTGTCTCGAATAATTCAAATTTTCGAAACATTTCGTATTTAAAGAAAAATAAAATGAGACCAAAACTGAAATATAAAAGCGCAGAAAACGAGGCGGACACATTAGGATATTAGAGATTTGTTAAAACATGTATCTATGTAAAACTTGTTTGATGCCATGTTGTCCTTTGTTATTATTTGATTGAAGCAAGGGCCGTGGTGGTTCAGTGGTAGAGCGTTCACCTCTGATGCATAGGGTCCATGGTTCGATCCCAGCTCGCACCAAGTAAACTTTGTGGTGGACAAACACCATGTGCGTAGGTTTTCTCGGGATTCTTCCGTTTCTTCCCACTCTCTTCATTATACCATTTCATTAATTTCTTATCATTACCGTCTCCTTTAGCCTAGCCGGCATAACCGTGGGATGTGAAACTTAAAGAGCTCATTTCATTTCATTTCGATGGAAGCAGACTAATCAACGTTTATAGCCTTTGTCCACATTTTATTATAAAGTCACTATCGAAAATAGATATCTATGCCATACAAGGCTCTTTTGTTTACGCAAGTTCTTCAGAAAAAAATTCACCAAATGAAATATAGTTTTCAAAAACAGATAGAGAATTAGGTTATATGGTTATGTGTCAAAGAAAACTGAATTTAAATCAATCAACTTGATTCTAAGTTATTGACAAAAGAAAAAAATCTATGTATATCGATTTCTTTTCTGGCGATCGTACATAGTTTTATGTTGTAACAAATCTTTATTATCCTCCATTATATGCTTCCTTTATTTGGCTTAGTTAAAAATATGATAGATGTAATTTTAATAATTCCTTTCTTGAAGATGAAAACACGAAATCTTTGAAAAGTTAGAATCGTTTAGCACAGTAAGAAGTGGAGAGAATGTAAAATATAGAATTTAATACTAGTTTGTGTGTATACTTTTAAAGTTGTTTACAAACGAATATGCATTATTTGCGGACACCGTAGTCCAGTAGTTAAAGCATTGGATTCACGTCCGCGTGGTTCCGGGTTCCATTCCCGGCCGGTGCTTCCCAATTTTCGGCGTCCACCCAATGTCATGAGGCAAATCGGGGAGTCACGTGAAAACAAGACGTGACGGCCACTAGGTCTAGAAAGCTCCTGATGCACCTGTTAAGAACTGGATGTAGTTCAGCCGGTCGCTAGCAGATGGTGCTGGAGCAGGCTCAGGCCCATAAAGTGGGCTGTTACGCCAAGTGGTATTATTTGGTAAGCATCATTTACTCACAAATACATAATTGCTAAATTTATTTAGCTCAGTTTATTTCCAATTATTCTTCGTCAATCCCAATTATGTAAATTAAGGCGGCAGACTACTAAATATTTTTGAAAAACTAATAATTTTTCTTTGCCCGTTTTTCGTAAGTGGAAAGAGATAATAAAATGTAATTTACTACAATAATAGATAATGTTATTCTACAACCGAAAATACGAATCGGAAGAATTTTCAGTGTTGCCATCCATAGAAATTAACCAGAATGACCAGAATTTGAATTACTCAAAAATGTAGGTAAAGGCAGCGACTAGAAAAATGAATTCAACGGTAATTGATGACTTATCATGCTGTCTACCTTTCTTGTTTACTACTTTTTAAATAACATTTCTATTTATTTTATAAAACTTACATAAATTATTACAAAATAAATAAGTTATTACAAAATAAGTAGAAACATTTTTTAAAAAGTAGTAAACAAGAAAGGTAGACAGTATAATAAGTCATCAATTACCGTTGAGTTCATTTTTCTAGTCGCTGCCTTTACCTAGATTTTTGAGTAATTCAAATTCTGGTCACACTGTAATTTCTATAGATGGCAACACTGAAAATTCTTCCGATTCGTATTTTCAGGTGTAGAATAACATTATCTATTATTGTAGTAAGTTACATTTTATTACCCCTTTCCACTTACGAAAAACGTGCAAAAGAAAAATTATTAGTTTTTCAAAAATATTTAGTAGTCTGCTACCTTAAAGAAAAAAGTTTTCTAAACTATCTCTTTTTATCACTCGAGCAAGTGAACAGTTAACTCGAGAAGTAAGCAGAAGAACTTATTACCCACCATTAAGTAAATTATTATCATGTTTCTTAGTTTTATAAGTTTAGTATATTCTGAAGTATAATAGAGTTCTCCCTTATTATAGTGTAACGTCTGAAAATTCAAAACTTGTAGAAATATTTTTCTAAGTAGTCATCACAATTGAATCTACCTACGTACAATTGTACTGAAAAATCGAAAGTTTCTACTTAGATCTAGTTGCGGAAGAGAATATTTCTTTATTTTTTATGTATAAAAATGATATAAAACAAGTTCAAATTGAATTCATATTAAAAAATGCATTATTTTCGAAAATTCGTAAATAGATTTTCCAGTTACTTTTTATATCCAATTAAGTAGAATTCGTTATTTATTTACTTATTTTTATTATTTTTAAAATTACAAAATGAGCAAAAAGACGTATCATAATTTTGATTATATAGCTGTCTAGCATTATTGAAGTATTGTTGTTTATTATCTATGTATTCACAAGTCAAATAAGTTTCTTCTTGTAAAAACCTACCGTAATTCTAAGGTAAATGTCGATTATTTCATACAGTGTAGTTGAGAGTTATAAATTCGAAGGGGCAATATTCTTTCTTTTATCTATATCATGTTTTTAAAAATAGGTTAAATAATTGTGAGAAAACTGCAGTAGTAACTCCATTTAAATTATGTGTTTGTTTTATTATTTTTTAAAAATATCAAAAACTTCAATTAATGAAAGTGAAAACGTAGTTTACATACAATATACTATTAACCAGTTCCAAATATGCATTATTCATATATACATACACACATGCTGGCCTAAAAGACCAGTGTAACTGTTAATGCGTGGTGTTTCTCTGCAGTGGACGACTCTCAGACAACACCTCCGCCTCCAACCACACCGGGAACCTTGAACGAGCCTCCCAAGTTTGGCCGATATCTTTCTATCCCCGGTCCCGGAGCTGGTAACCTTTAGCGGCTTGTTGGTGTGTCTTTTCCTAGGCATTGCTTCCTTTGTACTAATCTCTTGGGGCAGCTTTATGATTATGATTTTATATAAAAAGAAAACATTTAATTTTTTGTTTTTCATAGGGTAATGGATGCTGGTGATGTATTCAGTTCCCTTGGATTGTGCTAAAAAAAAAATCACAATTAAAGAAGTTTTCTTAATATTTTTTTGAAAATATTTGTTTCTGTGAGCTTTCAGTTTGTTACATTATTATTCATTAAAATATTTGTTTGTGAAAGTTTTTACCCCATCTCTAATTTTGATTTTGACTGAGAATGTAATGGAGATGAGGCTTACTGGCTCACTGCAAATGTGTGGACTTTCTCTAACCGTTGCATCTAGTTTGCTTGATTGTAGTGATTTTTAACATATGTATACTGTATATATGTCTCTAAAACATAGAGTTACTTAGTAACTATTCTACAGAGATAGTGGCACTTTACCTCTACCATAAGGTATTATTATCATTAAACCCTGCATCTCATGGAGATGTTTTAAGAGATTTTGGTAACATAATTTTTAAGTTATGTTTGTCAATGATTTAGAAAAGCATACATTTGAAAAGCATGTTGTTTCAATAATTAGATGTAGTTTTCTTACTTGCCTGCAGATCATGAAGTGTATAAAAAGCAGAGCATAGCTTCTTAGTACCTCTGTGTTGACTGCAGAAGCGTTGATGGTAAAGCAACTTTGGAGGAGGTAGCGCTAAACGGCTGTATGTAAATGTTGGATGATAGCTCGGAATGATAATGCTGCCAGTGTTGCCCTAGCTGACCAATAGAGAAGCTTTCCTCAACTTGTGAACATAATTCACATAATTAAAAAAAGTCATAGCACAATATTTTAGTTGCTCAGTTTTACCATTTGTATTATTATTTGTTCTTTTAGTGTATTTCTTATTTCTCTGCTAAAGAACGTTAAAAGAAAGCGCTAATTAGAATGGGCGAGTTTGTCCCTAGTGATTGAAAGTGGAGGGAGATTGAAGCAATTAGATAGCCTTTTCGTTTGGTCGTTCAGTTGTTTTGAACTTTCATGGCTTGCTTCACAAATATCTGTATCTTTGACAGGTGCTGCGAATGTTCCTCAGGAAGGACTGGAGCACAGTCCAAGTTCCACCTCGATTAGTCGGAATCACAGCGCCGGCGCCTTAGGGGACCACAATACAAATGGCGACTCAAATCATCCGAAGGTATCTTTTTCTACCACCAATACTACCATCACCATCAACTCCAATTGTCCAACAACTCCAACCAACTCGAATCACATGTCTCCGTTGGCAGCAGCAGTACGTTTTTGAAAGAGATCTAAGCATGTGGTGTGCAGTGTTCTCAACCCAAGCACACTAACAGGAATAACAGCTGCTTTCTTACCGGTTTTTTGGATTTTTTTTTAAAAAGCAAAATGACACACCAAAATTTGTTTGTGTTATTAAATTAAAGTTGTTTTAACATTTTTATTTTGTTTATTATTATCTTTTGTGTGTGTTATGCGGTGTTTTAGTATGAAATAACAATTAAAAAGTAATTTCAAGAACAGCTCTAGCTACCTTTCCTTTAATTACTGGAACACGAGTGGAAGTAAATCTGAAAGAACTGTACGGTGTATGTTATCAACAATGTCAGGGTACGAATGTACCAGAACACCTATTTTAATTCTAGAGGGATGCCCAAATGTTAGCTGTTTCGTAAATTCCTGAGAGGAGTCAAACAATTAGCATGAAAGTAATAATAATAATAATTTCACCCAAACTAATGGATAGTAGATCAGAAACGAAGCTTGAGCTCCACTTTGCCTCTCTATGTAGTGATGGATGCAAGTATAGTAGATGCAGGCTTCTCGTCCTAACTTTAACTGTAGTTTTTTTTTTCCTTAATTCAGACATTTTCTATAGTAAAGCCGGTATGGCAACAATAACCTATTTTGATTTCACACATAAAGACAAAAAGGGATAGAGAAAATTTCCTTATCATGTACACAAAACATTCTTAATATTGTCATAGTTAAACCCTCTTAATAAAAAAAAATGTTTATGAAGTAAATAAGAACATATACTTCTACAGAAATTTATGAAAATAATGAAAATGCTCTTACAAAAGGTAACTTACTTGCCTAATACAAATCATTTCCAGAGAAACAGTGTATCATCCTTCATGTAATGCAGCACTCAGTTGTATCAACGAGAAATCTGCGCCAGGCTTGCTGCTCTAACACTGACCCATAAACATTCAATAATATTCAAGTCGGGGGATTAATCGAACCAAGGAAGGTCTTGAAATTAATCCTAATTTTCCTCAAGTAGTTATGTCTGAACAGTTCTGACTGTGTGTATTGGTGCATTTTCATCCTGGAAGAATACATCGTAATTAGAGAACATTTGTATCATAGGATGCACCTAATCACCTAAAATGTCACCATAATCGTTGTTAGTAATTCCTTCTTTGAAAGTAATGATAAAATTAATTGTAGCGCACGTCATTAAATAGCCAGGCCATCCGGTAGGAAATAGGCAATTGGGATAATAAGCCTTTTCCGTCTTCGTCATACATTAACCTGGTCTACTGTTGGAAACAAGGAAAAAGATGACTTAACGGCCCATATGAATCTCTTCCAGTCATTGGCTGAAATTTTATGTTATCGGTACCAGTGACGTGTATAGAATGTATCTTAATACAGTGAATGTTTATTTTTCCATAATGTCTTCCTCAAGGAGAGGAAGTCAACTCCGACTCCCCTTGTGTACGACACTGCTCGGTACAGCCTTTTTCGCTTCATTCTACCGCGGCATAAGAGATTCGAAATTGTAACGTACCTGCGGGTCATGAGGATATGTAGCTCTCGTCTGACTGCGATTGTAGAAATAGATCTCTTTGAAAATTGGAGAGGCTTTTCTTCTTCTTTTTTTTTTTTTTTTTTTTAAAAAACCTTTAAGTTTTACGTTTCACGGTTATGTTGGTTAGGTTAAAGGAGACGGTGATGATGAGAAATGAATGAAATGGTGGAATAAAGAAAGTGGGAGGAAACGGGAGAACCCCGAGAAAACCCACGAGCATGGTGTTTGTCCACCACAAAGTCCACACGGCGCGAGGTGGAATCGAACCCGGGACCCCAAGCACCGGAGGTGAACGCTCTACCATTGAGCCCCGTCCCTCCCCTCATTTCTTCTTACACTACCAATGTCTGACCTCTTGCACACTGATCCGTACTACTTACTATCATTCAGCATAAATATTAAAACAAAGTCTCACTGCACGAATATTGTTTCTAACTCACAAATATCATGTGTGGGTTATATATAGAACACGAAAACTGTAGAAGAAAGAAATGCAATAATATGTGCAACATGGTTTAGTTTCAGTGTAGAATGTTTAAACTAGCTGCTGTAAAACATACATCAATGATAATTTTACTTACCAACAGAACAGTCAACCTCCAGAAAAAATAGATCGTCTAAACCAAATTTAGAATATCTTTCCTATATTTATTAGCGGTAGCTAATCTAATCTTTTTGGTAGACGTTGAAATTTAGTTACTTCTCGCAACTAAAATAGAAAGATTGCAGTAATCAATTGTCCCTCATAGAAAAAAATGTAAACTTTAAATCAATGTGAGCACAACAGAAAGAGCCGAAAATTAGATTTTCAAGACCATTGATTTCGAAGATTGATTTTTAGATATCTCATACAAATTTTTCTCTTGAGTGGGTCACTACTTCATATAAGCCTACTATAGTTACCTCATATGTAAGTTTGGTGTCTTCCTGTTTCAACTATATTTTCTTTTTAAGTTCGTCCTTTAATATACGAGTTGTCCTTGAACAGTCTTTGTAGTTCAAGGTAAAATCAGCAGAAATGTTGCCCACTTCCTGATTTCATAGTTTGGAAATCAAGCTTTTGTATCATAACTAATTTTCTTTTTTTAATATTTGTTTTATAATAGTGGCTAGTACGTGTTTATGAGTCCTATTATCTGTATACATCAGTTTGTTTAAATTTTTTTCTCATTCTTTAATTATGACTTCGGAAGTCAGGTAGAGTTTACCCATCCATCTGTTTTCTTTCTTCAAATATTGTTTGAATATTTAGTTGTACAGCTGAATAAGTCCTGTTTTGTTTTGTACAGTGAAAAACCTATGTCCTCTTCAGTTAATCAGTTAATACATATTTTATTGATGGAACAACAAAATAAATTATATTTCAAAGTTAGTTTTGTTATTATGTCTTTAACTGGATCTATTTATTATTATTATTATTATTATTATTATTATTATTATTATTATTATTATTATTATTATTATTATTATTATTATTATTATTATTATTATTATTATTAAATTCTTTCTCAAGGTTGTAATCAATTATAGTGCGTTAACTAAGGATGCCATTACCCCCCTTGGTCCATATCATTTTCTCCTCCATTTCATCTGGCATTAAAAAAATAAAATAAAATAAAAAAATAAAAAAAAAAACACTGCTCGCTTTTACATTTACTTAATAGTTTGTTCTCTGAATACCTTGGGTGCAGCCTTGATTAAAAGCATTTTCCCTTTGTATATTATATAATTTTTATGGAACTTTTAGTTTCTGATTAGCCTCAACCTATTTTCTCTCATCTTTCCCTAAAACTTCAGTGACACACATCGCATCATGGTCTAGCTTTTATGGGCATTCCTGCGTTAACAAGTCATTAAACCTTCCGCGACCAATTCATAGTTTACAATATGCCGTGGATAATTTGTATATATACAGTATGCTTGGAAGTGCGATGTCCAAACTGCAGGAGGTAATTTGTTATATCAAGTGAAACAAACAAACAAAAAAATGTTCTAATAAACAGGGGTCGCAAAATGCGTTTGTTATAAATAATTCTGAACAGAGGCGTTTTCCGATCCATGTTTATTACAACTTTTTTTTCTTTTATTTGATATAAGAAATCACCTTCCGGAGTTTGGTTATCAAATTTCTAAACATATTGTGTTTTATATTACTATAAAAGCTGAAAATTCGATGATTGCCAGAAAGTAGTTCGATTAATGACATTCAATTTTATGTTGTTGAATATTAAGGAATTGTTTCGGCAGCAACTCACTTTGCAATGGCTCCGTGGATCTACAGTTTACTATTAAATCTAAATCATATATATATATATATATATATATATATATATATATATATATATATATATATATATATATATATATATATAGTGGAAATCGAATCCAAATTTTGTTATTTATTGGCGGGAATATTAATTCGACCTCTGTTGGTGAATGTTAAAAATATTGTTCTATCATTTTGCTAGATTAGATTACTACACATTAGGAAATGCAATTTTTAGTGTGACTTAGCAACAAATACAGATAATAGCTGTTATTTTTTCACAATTATCGCATTTCTAACATTTGTGACAACATCTGTTACAGTAAAAATGATATCGAGGCTTTTAAAGTACACTGACAAATTGTAAATGCATTGAGTGGAAACTCATTATATTACATTAAAGGTCTTTCTCAATAGATTAATAAGAAACTTCCAAACTAGCCACGAGATTGTAAATGCGTTTAGACATGATATTCTAATACTTTTAGAAAGCAATAGACTGAATACAGAATCTAAAAACTCCCATTTTCTATGATCACCATTCGTGTTCCGTAATTAACGAGAAAATGCTAGAGAAAACACGAAATTGATATCAGCTCTGTTTACACTTTTTTTAAATTTTTTTTTTAGGAGCGATTTCCAATTTTCCATATCACAATTGTTAGTTTTGAGTACTAACGAATTTATTTAAAATAAACAATCAATCTTTGCGATATATATATATATATATATATATATATTTTTTTTTTTTTTTTAGCTGAGAAATCTTGGATTTCGCTAGTTTTGACACTGCGAAGATGAAATTGTTAGGTTTCTCAGTTAAGAACTTAACTGCTAGTATTATTAACAGAGATATGCACCTTTGGTTGGTTTTTGATCAAAAAGTGAAGTGAAAAAATTATCACTAACGAGTGTTTGTGAGATTAAAAATATGGTAAACATGATGATTAATCTTAGCGATAAAAGAAGACTAAATTGTACACATAATACGGGTTTGAGAAGAAATATTAAGTAATCTGTTTCTTTTTTATAAGTACTAACCACATAATACTGATGACCCGACTAATTAAGCTACGTAACTCTTGTTTTAAACTAACCACTTGTAACAATCGCAATTTAATTAAATGTTTGATTGACAACGTTTTGATTTATTTACAAAAGGAGAGCTTATTTTAAGCGGTGTGATTAATGTTGTGATTAGGTAAAACTTAAAATAATAATGAGTTATTGATGTATTTATTACAATGAGTTATGCTTTGTAATAAAATAATAACATATCTTATTAAAAAAAAGGATTCAAAAACATAATATTATTGACATATCAGTAAGTGAGTGAGCAGAGGAATTATAAGTTAATTGCATAACGAAAAATTTTGATTCGGATATTTGCAAGAAATTATGTAACAGTACAGACAATATTTCGAGAAGCTGTTCTTACTTGTCGTAAGTTCAACTAATGCATACGAGAGTAGGCATTTTGCGAGGTCAAGTGAATCTTATATTCATATCGTTTTCTAGATATTAAAATAACTCATATGAATAGCAGTAAAATTAATATTCGCGTAATTAACCCTTTGTGTATCAGTGACATCTATGTGGATGTCATGAAAACGTATCCCTTATTAATCATGGTGATGCTGAAATTTGTTGGTGAATGCAAGGGTAGACTTAGTTCTACTATTTCTCCTTAGGTGGTAGCACCTTAGTGACAGAAAAGACAAAAAAAAAAAAAAAAAAAAAAATGCAGACGATCAGATGACAGGCCTAAGGAAGTATTCAATTACAACACACATGTCTTAGTTTTGATGATAAACAGTGAGATACTTCTATTTTTAGATCGAAAAAAGAAAACCTTTGTCTTTCCTGCAGAAGATGGCAGGCCTAAGGGAGCATTCTATTACAACACACATACAGTATGTTTTACTCTCTAGATACTCTTTTAACAGTAAATGAAACCGGTATTACAGAAGCACATAGGAAAATGACATAGACACCTGAAACGCAAGGGGTTAATTAAAATGCTTCTTTTAGTTAACTGAAGAAATATTGCTAAAGTAGGACCTAAATATGACTGTAAAAAGTTAAACTTTCTTTTGAATCTTCAGATTAGTTATGTTAATATAAAAATAATTGGATAATATATAGTATTAATATTTAAAACAAGAATGAGAACTATCTTGTAAATGAAGTATAACGGATGATAACTTAAACATCATAAACCACACTATAAATTAAATCATCAGACTTATCACAACTGTTATTGTAAAAGAAAATATGTCCATTCGTAAAATAAATATAATGGGACATTTGTCTTAGCGTGAATATTAGCAGATTAAACTCAAAATTATAACGTAAGACGAACACTTAGGATTGGTATTATTCCTCTTGTATATTTTCTATAACGTGTTACCCTTTACTTCACAGCTTAAAAGGGAATATATATATATATATATATATATATATATATATATATTTATATATATGAACTTAAACTATACAAGAGGAAAGTTTGCTAGTTTTATAGCTACACTAGTTTAGTCTAATAATAATAATGTGTGAGTCTTACCTGCATTCAGTTATCACTTGTTTGCATTAGCATATAGCATATGATCCATAACCAGAGTTTTTAATATTTATAAAAGTAATTATAATGTTCTTCATTCAGGTCATGATAATAGCGTGTATGTTTTCGTTTCAGGGCAATCTTCACTTTATGCGTAAGATACCGCCTGGTGCTGAAGCTTCAAACATTCTTGTTGGTGAAGTCGACTTTCTAGATAAGACTTTATCTGCATTTGTTCGTTTGAGCCAGGCCACTTTCCTGGGAGACCTTACTGAAGTTCCTGTTCCCACGCGATTTCTTTTTGTGTTGCTAGGACCTCTGGTATGTGTTACCCAAGTGGATGTATGGTAAACAATTATGAAATACGACCCTTCAAATACGTTAGAAATTTTCTTTTAAGAGTCAGTGTCTCAATAGCTTGTCATTGTAAGTCAAATATCGGTCTTGGTGTAATAGAAACGTTTATTACTTTTAAAAATCTCCATACAATTTTCCAGGTTTTAGACATCTTTATCCTATGCTCGCTACGCCTTTATGATTTTACGGAATTTAGTGAGAAGTGTGTTATGCTTGCCCCAAAACTATTCCTGCTCACAACAAATAAATTCAAATTTTGTGGTGATATAGTACTTTTTTTTTTTTTTTTTTTTTTTTTTTGTAAGCGACATTTCTTGTGGTAATCCATTAAATTATAATTTAGGTAACTTCTATAAATGTGTATATCATCTAATTTGACGTGTAACAGACAATGAAAACTTCCTTATTCAGCATAATGTATTATACAATCATCCATTGTAACAGGTAAAACGTCGTATGCCAGTTAGATGTTTTATGAAATTAGATTTTCTTCATGCTAGTGAGTTCTCCCATATCCTCATTCTACCAATTTTATTAATCATCTACCTCCTTTAACCTAAAGGGCAAACCTTCGATTTGTTCATTTAAGAAACAATAGACACTTACTAAGAAAAACCATGATTTTGCATCTTGAGAAAGGGCCTATAAATTTGTTAAACTTAACACTAGAAGTTCATCTCCTATAAATAATTTCCACTTTGAGCCACAATCTGTAAGACTTAAAACTAAAATATTTCATTTCCATTTCATTTAGGTCATTTTTTTTTTATCTCCATTCTACACTCTATACAAATATACGCAAGTACAGTCGCATTGAACTTCTCATAAAGTCACATTACAACAAAAACCAAAATTCAAAACCACCATAATACAATACTAAAGACTGAATAATATAATACTTATAATGTTTTCATTTAGGTCTTCACATAGTAACATCTTTATCACAATTTCTAGTTATGCATTATATAAAGTGGAAATAGTACATATGAAAAATTAAGAGGCTTATAATTATTATAATATTGATTGATAATTTCAAAGATATTTCATTTACGGCATATAAGCTGCATCATTAATTAAAGTTCTTTGCCAAGGTTATTAATTTATTAGTTTTCTTTGATTAATTCAATTTCCTTCATATTCCCTGTAACTTATTATTAAGTTTAATACTTACATTAATATGTTGTGGTCTTTTAAATACGAGGGGTGTCCAATATATTACCTATCTAGAGAGGAAGGAGTGCAGATAGACTCCCTATTCATCACTGTTTTTCAATGTAGTACCCCATGGAGGTCTATGCACCGTCGCCACTTTATAGGCAGTGAAGAAATTCCAGAGAAAAAATAGTCTTCCTCATGATCTGCAAACCACTAAAGTGTATTCAACGTAAGAACCACATCTTAGATAAACAAAACAGTTGGAATCCCTCATGGAGAGATTTCTGCTTCGGTCAGCTGTTCTTTTTCCGTCGCCATGTTTCCAAATTGTAAGGTGACTGTTGAGGGCGGGACTTAAAATGACTGTTGCAATCTCTGCGTTTCTTAAGGACAGCCATTACACTTTTTAAAAAACAGTTTTTCTTTATTATGGTTGTTAAGAGCAATTCAAAATATATTAAATTTGTACCGAAACATAGGCTATATAAATGTTTATTCTCTACTACATTTACTATCTACCTCTCTGTCTCAAGTGTTTAATATTTGTTGTTATAGATACTTATCGGTTTGCATGTTAGCAACACTGTGACGATTGTTTTTTCTCGATAACAGAAGGTAAAAATCACAGAATATGGCATATATTTTGTCAGTAATTTGTAGTAGTAAATTTTGCTCCGTGAATTAATATTTTTTTTCGTCTCGTCTAACAAATGGGTGAAGTTAATTATACGAAACAATGTGAAGAAATAGTTCATCTCTTTGACCAATTACAAATAAGCAATTACGTCAATCACGGAACTATATTTATAACTCCAGCCAATTACATTTCATTGTAGTACGTCATTTGTTTATCCCAGGTATGTTTCTTATATTGAATACACTTTAGGAAACAGCTCGTTGGACCTCATTCGACATCCTTCCTGTCCGACAGGTTTATCCCCTGTTACCAGTTAAGCCAGGAATTTGTCCTGGTACTTCTCAAAGAAGTCCAACAAGTCTTGGGGCAGCTGCATCCGAGCGTTGCTCCAACTTTTGCAAATTCATTGTTCGCGACGTAATACAACACTCTGCTTACGACCCCTGCGTTGTTCCGACTGATCTCAAATTGCGCAGCGGGGTTCCCCAAAGTGGCCTTAGCGTGCATGTAAGGCGTCATTATGCTCCACCCCCCCTTTCCTTCCTAGGTAGATAACTTATTGGACGCCCCTCGTAGAAAGCAATTATATATAAATTAGTTTTTACATTTTTCTGAAGCACATAGTATTATAAATGTTGATGTTCTTGACTACAATAAATCATTTCGTAAGATATGAAAAGGTATCCAAGGTAAATAAACGAAAATTGCTGCTAAAGGCAGAGAAAGCACACACACACACACACACACACACACACACACACACACACACACACACACACACACACACACACACACACACACACACACACACACACACACACACACACACACACACACACACACACACACACACACACACACACACACACACACACACACACACACACACACACACACACACACACACACACACACACACACACACACACACACACACACACACACACACACACACACAAAAGATAATTGAAGAAAGTGAAACGTAACAAATTAAACTAAGAGGCCCCATCACGGCGAAATTAAAATACTGGTAATTTTACAGTAATTATGCGATATTTTCAAATAGATAAAAGATAATCGAAAAGTGGAACAAGAGCTCGCTAGACAATATTATTTTACATGGGATACCGTTATCACAACTCACTTATCTGCTTTCGATTTCCAGCCATTTAGAAAATCAGCATTTATTTTCTCGTTCTTAAATGGTTACAAACGGAAAGCTACTAGGTGACTCGTGCCTCATGCAAAATAATATTGTCTAGCGCGCTCTTGTTCCATATTTCGATTATATTTTATATATTTGAAGATATCACATAATTACTGTAAAATTAGCGGTATTTTAATTTCGCAGTGATTAGGCCTCTTAAATATTACAGGATCAAAAGACAAGATTTAAAAATGTTTAAAGTTGAACGATTGATTTTAAGTTAACACTAATATTTATTATACCGTATATATTTGCTAATCAATAAGCCTGCAGACTCAGCGCTATCAGAAGTAATTCTATTGTTCAAATTTTAAAACTATTTAATTTGTGTAACCTTAAACATGTTTTATTACATTTTTTTAGGGAGGTATAGGTCGATTCCATGAAGTTGGTCGTGCAATGGCAACGCTTATGTCAGACGAAGTTTTCCACGATGTTGCGTACAAAGCTAAAAATCGAAACCATCTTCTAGCAGCTGTTGACGAGTTTCTGGATGCTGTGACTGTGCTTCCACCGGGTGAATGGGACCCAACAATACGGATAGAACCTCCTGCTGCAATTCCTTCTCAGGTATATCTTTCAAATTTTATTCAAGAAAATAAAAAGTCATAAAAAGTGAAACTTATATTATTTCCTCCTTTAAAAGATAATAACTAAATAAATAAAATAACAAAAGACAGAGTTAAAATAAGTAGGAAATAGTTTAGAAGTAAATGCAGAGAACAGTAAATACATGGAAGTCCGTCGAGATCGTAGTGCTGCAAATTATGGATGCATTAAAATATCAAGCAATACTTTCGATAAAGTATCCAATATCAGGATGCTTTCAAATATCTAGGGTCAGTATTAACAGACCAAAACCATATTCACGAAGAAATTAAATGTCGACTAAAAGCAGGGAATTCGTGTTATTATTCAGTTCAAAACCTTTTGTCATCGCGAATTCTGTCGAGGAATTTGAAGCTTAAAATATATAAAACGATAATAATGCCTGTTGTGCTGTATGGTATCGAAACATGGTCTAAGGGAAGAACGCAGACCGAAAGTGTTTGAGAACAAGATCCTAAAGCGAATATTTGGACCCAAGAGAAACGGGAATAGTGAATGGCGGAAACTTCATAATTTATACCGTTCACCAAACATTATTAGGATCATCAAATCTAAAAGGCTTAGGGGAGCAGGTTATGTAGCCAGAAAGGAAGAAAGTAGAAACGCTTTCAAAGTTTTAACTGGAAGTCCAATTGGGAAACGACCATTAGGAGGGCCTAGGTGTAGATGAGAGGACAATATTAAGATGGATCTCGCAGAAATAGGAATACAAAGTAGAAACTGGATCCAGTTGGCTAAGGATAGAAGTCAATGGGAAGCTTTTGTAAACGCAGCATTGAACCTCCAGGTTCCATAGGCTATAGAGTTAGTTAGAAAATAGTTTTCTCCGTAAACTAGATACTGTAGTAAAATTATATATATATATATATATATATATATATATATATATATATATATATATATATATATATATATATATATATATAAAGTTTGAATAAGTTATTTTCAGTTGAAAAATACGTTAATGATTGAAAAATAACAATCAACTCTTCTGACGACCGACGGGCTATATTCGTCATGAAGCTGATCTCCTCCAGTAGAACAAACGACGGACATTCCCCACCTTTGCATTACATCGTTATTGCAAATGTACTATTCACAATATTTATGGCGTGTTTCCTGTGAACAATTGTTGGCACCACTTTGTTCAAATTTGAACCTCTAGATAGCACGGGCAAGCTTACTTGAACACGTGTTATGTTCACGTTTATTCTGTTAAGAATGGAGTCGAGCAATTTCGATTCTGATCAGATTTTGGAACTTCTTCACGAGAAGTCTAGTACTAGTAATTTTCTAATAAAATAAAAAATGTACTACAGTAATTTTAAAGACATTTTGTACCAATTATTTCTTATTATTTATTGTCAATACCTATACAATAAGTTCAATAGAATACTGTATTTTTTCTTTCCCAAAATGTGTTAAGGAAAAGGTTTCCAAATGTAAGAATAGTAATTATTAGTATGACAGGTTACATAGATTTTGAAAGAGGAACCTTTGTAGGTTTCAAAAATGCCTTTAAACTGAAATTAACTTGAGCAAGTTGTTTCCTAAGGGTTTTTGAAAAATACCAAAAAATAAATAAAAAGGAAGCATTTTAAAGTCCATCCTCAAAGACTTAATGTTATGATCATGCTATGACTTCAGAAGTTTATCATGCGATATTTCTCTTGTCTGTCCAAAGCTGTTTCTATTCTTAGTTCATAATACTTCTTAAGTGGTCTTGTTCTCCAAAAGTTATTTCTTTCTTCTTCAAAAGAATCTCATTTTCCCCCAAAAGTGGCAAATTTGCACCTTTTGTCTAGCCATTAGTGTGCAAGTATCTAGAAATATCAGTGGTTTACGCACAGGGGATGTTTCAGGATTTAAATTTCCAAGAGAAAAATATAGAAAAATTAACATTTACTACATATACAGTATTTTCCCGAAAAGGTCAAAGATATCCAGATTCCTAATGTTTGTGTTGTGTTTTACAGTCATTTAGAAAATGTAATTGATGCAAATTTTCTCTGAAATGGTTCTCAATATATGGTTATACTGTAGAGATTGATTTTTACATAGCATTATTTACTTCGCTGATTATATGATTAATCTTCGATGTACTGTGTGCTCACTGATATTGAATATTTATGAGCACTAATTCTTGAAGTTAGCAAATAAGAGAATGGCCTCTGTTTAATAGTTTTTTGGACCATGCGAAACAGAAACAATGTTATTCGTTTCTTATTCGGAAGTTAAGGTAAAATTAAAGCCTTGTCATTCATTGAGTTACTGAAATATTGCATAACGTGTATTATTATTATTATTATTATTATTATTATTATTATTATTATTATTATTATTATTATTATTATTATTATTATTATTATTATTATTATTATTATTATTATTTCTAAATAATTATACTCTCATAATTATACTTATTATCCTAATCAATGTCATACTGTATTGCATTCGTTTCCTTAGGACCCTCGAAAACGTAAGGAACAAGCCAAAGAGGAACCAGTGGACGAAGAAGAAGAAGAACAGAAAATAAGGGAAGAATCAGGGTTATCTAGAACAGGCCGGTTATTTGGTGGCCTAATCAATGATATCAAACGGAAAGCCCCATGGTAAGCAACAATTTAGCGTTCATGGTTGACTGAGAGCTATTTTTGTTGTGCAAATCATTTTTTCTTTAATTAATTGGACTTCGTAGATGCTGTTCATCAGCATAGTAAAAAATATCTCATAAATTTTTAGGTTTCAAAAATGATTCGAAATAAGATGGCCGAAAGTGACAGAAACATACTCGTGGCGAATTCATTATTTTGTTGAAGTTTTAAACCAATTTTGAATATATTGTGTTGCAATTTAATTGAAAAGCACAATTATATTTTATAATAAAATTTATAGTAAAACAAAACATATAGTAATGCTAAAGTGAAGTGAAACACAAATTATTATCATTCGTTTCGTTGTTATGCATTGTAGGTATTTTTCGGATTTTAAGGATGCTTTGGCTCTGCAGTGTGTTGCGTCGTGGATTTTCTTGTACTTTGCCTGTCTTACACCAATCATTACGTTTGGAGGACTTCTTAGTGAAGCAACGGGGAAAAATATGGCGGCCATGGAATCTCTAGTTTCTGGATTTGTTTGTGGAATGGGTTATGGTTTCTTCTCGGGTCAGCCGCTTACCATTTTGGGTTCAACAGGCCCAGTGTTGGTTTTCGAAACTATATTATTTGACTTTTGCAAGTAAGTATGCGTCATACGCAATAGTAATAATAATTTAATTTAATGGAGTATTTAGGGTTAACAACATCCAGTAAGCAACTATAGTACAACATTGCAACCATTCCTTTCATGCATTACTTTTTAAACTTTACCACTTGCATCGTACAAAATAATTTGAATAAAAGATGCAAGTGACAAAGTTAAAAAAAATATATCGTGAAAGGAAGCTATATTGTTCGTGAATAATAAACGCAATATTCTAAAATACATAGCTACGTAAATAGCACTACTATAAAGATATTTTCCAATGATGCATATGTGGCACATATAGGTAATTTTGTCTGTTAAGATGTATAATTATCCCCCCCCCCAAAAAAAAGGATATAATTTTATTTAGTAACAATTTTGTATCTTGTGTCTACAGTTCGAATTTTTAGGTGATCGCATTGTATATACTAATCTAGTGTAAGTACTTTTAAAATTTCCTTTACTCAGAATAGGTGTCTTGCTGCTTGTTTTGTGAATTTAAATTCGAAATAACACTATGTTTTTTTTTTTTTTTTAATAGTTAACTGTTTATTTTATTACCTAGTAATTTTTCAATGAACATTGCATTATTACATTACTCTTGTTGCAAAAGATTCTAGTTCAAAATGCTCAAAGAATGTGTTATGATCATAGTATAAGTGAAATAGTTATAAGATGATACAAATAGCTAATAATAATAATAATAATAATAATAATAATAATAATAATAATAATAATAATAATAATAATAATAATAATAATAATAATAATAATAATAATGTAGTGTTTATTAATATTAATGCATTTAGATCAATATTGGATATTATAAAAAAAATGACAGAAAATTACGTACTTAGAGTAAACTACTTAAACACGTACAAATGTAAGGAAATTCTAATGAATCTTTTAAAGGTTTCTTTAAGAGCTACTGCTTCAGAAAATTTTGTTTCCTAAATAATTTGTTTGTTTTATTTTTCATGATATTATATCTATTTCTCTCTCTCTCTCTCTCTCTCTATATATATATATATATATATATATCGGGTGTTTCAAAACAACACCGACAACGTTTGGGAGGTGATTCCTGTCATCAAGATAAGACAAAAAGTATCGACCAACCTGGGTGCACAAATGCTTCCTTTCGGAGTTATAGGCTGCCGAAAACTTGAAAACATGAACTTTAAAGGTCCATAGCTCCAAAACTATGGGATCTAGAGTGGTCGGGTCTAGACTTCACTTCGGAACTAGTATGTGTCCTATCCAAATATCCAAGTTTCAGAATCCTGCGGTACTTCCGCAACATTTTTTATAGAGGTAGTTGGTGAGTGCTTCAAATTACATGCCCGTAGTCAAACTCCCTCTACAAAAATTGTTGCGGAAGTACCGTAGGATTCTGAAGTATGGATTTTTGGATAGGGCATATATTAGTTCCTAAGTGAAGTCTTGACCCGACTACAGTAAGTCCCATAGGTGGATCTTTAAATTCCATTTTTTCATGTTTTCGGCAACATCTATAACTTCGAAAGAAAGCATTTGTGCACCCAGGTTGGTCTAAACTTTTTATCTTTATCTTGTTGTCAGGAATCACCTCCCAAAGGTTGTCGGTGTTGTTTTGAAACACCCTGTATATATACGAATATATAATGAGTATGTCACTGAAAATATTCCATGTGTTTGTCAATTTTGAGGTACAAGTAGGAACGCACAACTATAAAATTCATTGAAGCAGAAATAATTAAGTAGTGATTTTTAAGTAAAATAATTTCTACTAAAAAATAGAAAATCTAATATAAGTACACAGAAATATGTAAAATAAATCAATACTGTGCATAAGGAAGAAGTACGGGGGAAAAGTCCAGAATTACTAATGTAGTAAATTGATTTCACAACTTCTGTTCAATAATAAATGTCTAGTACTGACGCCACGTCACATTCACATAACTATAAATTTCAGTGTCTATCCACATAGATTGAACGTTCAGAAACCTTATTATATTTACAATCTGTACTGATCATATACTATTACACACCTGCAACTTACATACATATCATACTAAGTATCATACTACAACACTGCGTTAGCGTCAATAACCTATTAGAAAAAACAAAAAGGCTTCTCATAATATGCTCACAGGTCCATTGTTGTCCGCAATGAAAGTCAATAATAGCCTCACAACTTTCTTCTTTTCCCTAGTATGTGCGCTCGTTGTGCCATTTTTAATTCATGCTGCTTTTATAAATCCATCTCCCTCAAATAGCTAACTAACTCTATAGCCTATGGAACCCGGAGGTTCAATGCCACGTTTACAAAAGCTCTCCACTGACTTCTATCCAAGCCAACTGGATCCAGTTTCTACTTTGTATTCCTATTTTTGTGAGATCCTCCTTAATATTGTCCTCCCATCTGCGCCTAGGTCTTCCTAATGGTCGCTTCCCAATTGGAATTCCAGTTAAAACTTTGAAAACGTTCCTATTTTCTTCCATTCTGGCTACATGATCTGCTCACCTGAGCCTCCTAGATTTGATGACCCTAACAATGTTCGGTAAACCGTATAAATTATGTAGTTCCTCGTTATGAAGTTTCCCTCATTCCCGTTCCTCTTGGATCCGAATATCCGTTTCAGGAGCTTGTTCTGAAATACTTTGAGTCTACGTTCTTCCCTCAGAGTAAGTGACAATATTTCGCAACCATACAGAACAACAGGCATGATTATAGTTTTATATATTGTAAGCATCAAATTCATCAACAAAATTCGCGACGACAAGAGATTTTGAACTGAACAATAACACGAATTCCCTGTTTTTAGTCGACATTTAATTTCTTCGTAAATATGGTTTTCGTTTATTAATATTGATCGTAGATATTTGAAAGTATCCACTTCATCAAAAGCATTATTTGATATTTTAACGCATCCATAATTTGCCGTATTACGATCACACCAAACTTCCATGTATTTAGCTTTCTTTGCATTTACTTCTAAACCCATGTTCCTGCAAGCGTTTAATAAGACCTCTGCATTTCTTTCTATTGTTTTTCTATCATCCCCTACTAAATTCACATCATCAACATACGCCATAACCGTGTGAATACCATTCAGCTCTAAGCCCTGATTTCTATCTTTGATTTTCCCTATAGCGTACTCCAGGACAGAGTTTAATAATGGCGACAACGCATCTCCTTGTTTTAGGCCTTTCTCGACGTGAAAGCTCGTGGACAAGACGTTTCCTACCCGGACTTTACTTTGTGATTCATTTAAACGTACTTTAATTAATCTAACTAGCTTTTTCGGTATTCCAAATAGCTTGAAGAAAAACTGCCGCTATTCAATCGCCTTGTACAAAACTCACCCAAATATAACTTTTGTATTAGCGAATTTAATGACTGTGATTTCCTTATTTTAGCGAGAGCGACAGTGCAATATTAGTTTTAGAGTTTATTATTATTATTATTATTATTATTATTATTATTATTATTATTATTATTATTATTATTATTATTATTATTATTATTATTATTATTATTATTATTATTATGTCTGGAGAAACATTTCATTTGAGATCTTAGGCCTTAAATGAAAATCTCAATGGATGTATCTTGTTATTGATTGGGACTTTATCCACTTATTTTTGTGTTTGTATATAAATATATTATGTTTGTATTGCTAAATAGATTTTGTTGAAACTAACTTCACTCGATGTAGAAATTCTGTCATACCCAACAACGATATCAGAAATAAATCTTCAAATACTATGCATACAACAGTATATCGACCTAAGTTGTATTCTATTTTCAATATCTATAGCTTCAGAGTACTTACTAAGGACGGACTGAATTGAAGTATTTTATTATATATCAGAAAAGCAAGCCAAATAGAATGTTTAAGGGAAAGTTAAGTATTAACTATTAGAAATTAAGGATTAACTATTAGTACGTTATTTAATAGGAAAGTATATTCAGTTAAACACTTAAAAAAATAAAGTATTGGTGAATAATAATAATAATAATAATAATTTGAATTTATTGATAGGAGCGACCACAGCCATAAATGGTCACAAATATACAAAAAAAAAAAAAAAAAAAGGAAATGACATCTTTGAGTTTTACGTCGTACAGGTATGCCAGCAAGGCTAAAGGAGACGGTGATGATGAGAAATGAATGAAATGGTGGAATGAAGAAAGTGGGAGGAACACGGTGTTTGCCCACCACGAAGTTCACTTCGCGCAAGCTAAGATCGAACCAGGGACCCCAAGCACCAGAGTTGAACGCTCTATCACTGAGTCACCGTGGCCTCCATAAATATACAAATAATATACAATGGAGAATTACATCATAGTAAATACAAGATAAAACAAAATAAACAAGTTAAAAGAAATAATACATCAAAATATTTCAATCGAATACAAAATTATATGTCATACATGAACTTAATGAAAACTTGATTACAAAGTAAAATTTTGAACATTACCTGCATTCACATATCTATGAAATCGAAAACTGTGATGTAATGTATAACAAAGTAAAAAGTAATGAACACCGATAAAATTAAACAAAATTACATCAGAATATACATAACAAAGAACATGTTTAGATAAAAAATAAGCGTATATCAAACGAAAGACAATTAAAATTTCGTAGACAATATACCAGACAGAACAACGGCAAATTGATATATTTACTTAATACCTTCTAAATATTGTTTTTTTAAGTAAAACAATATTTGCATTGAATAGATCAATTCTTAAAGATTTTTTTTGTTTATGTTCTCCAATTAATTTGTTATTACATAAAATAGATCGATAGTCCCTGGGGTTATGCGAAGGAACTCTGATATATAGTTGTTCAATTAGATTCACCCTAGAATGTATTATATCGTGAATAAGCCTGATTTGCCTCAGGTTTCTCCTATCATCAAGAGAGAGCAAATCAAGCCTAGCGAGAATCTCTTAAATAATCATCTCATTCAATTTAAATTTGAATCTAAGCCAGGCCAAGAAAGAGATTTGAATTGACTCAGTAACTTGAGCAATACTAACATGATTTCGATTCCATATTAAAATTGCACATAATAATAATAATAATAATAATAATAATAATAATAATAATAATAATAATAATAATAATAATAATAATAATAATAAGAAGAAGAAGAAGAAGGAGGAGGAGGAGGAGGAGGAGGAGGAGGAGGAGGGAGCTACAGTTACATTCATTTTATGATATCTTAAAATATATTGGTTGTGGAAAGGTATAAAGTTTTGGAATGTATCATTAAAATGTATTAATATATGAAAGAAAGACTGGTGACATATTGAAAATTAGACCTCAAAATAAATGTAAACTAATGAATCTCATGTACAACAGGAACATTATTTCTGTCTTATATAGATGAATGAGTAATAAATACGATGTAATGAACAATGTTACTATGTAATAAAAATTATGTACGTAATTTTACAATAGCTTTTATGTTTTGGTTAGTTTATTATACCATATTATTTTTATTATTATTTGTTTGTTTCTGGTGCGTGGTTGTAGTAGTGTAAATAAAACACATATATTTTATTTATAATTATCGTATATGAGATGAAGTTACTTAAAGATTCTCTGGTTTATTTCTGAAAAAAAAAAAAAAAAAAAACATGTAGTTTATATGTACTGGTTGTAACATCAGTGTCATTGGTTTCCTATTTCGTTACTTCACCACTTTATTATATTTATTTTTATTTATTTATTTCAAATGCTAGAAGTAATTTCTATTCAGTATCAGTTTAAGAAAGAATTGCTGTGAGTATTTTGTTTGTTGTAGTTGAACGGCATCAATCCAATTGAAATTTTATATATATTTATAGAATATGGTTGTATACATTAACCATTTCCATAATACTCACGAAAGTTTCGCCCATCACATAATATTAGTTATAAAATGTGATATTTTAAAGTTCCATAGCTCCATAGAAAGCTCCATAGAAAGTTAGTAATTAAGAGTTAGTCGTAAGAGTTAGCAAATAATATTTAAAATTCAAAAAGATTGACAAATGCTTAAGAATCTACGAGAATTGTTAAGAAATCTTAAACAATCTTGATTATTTTTTATTAAACTTGTATAATAGATTGTCAAAATTGTACAACCAGACGCAATATGATAACTCCTGCTCATATGTTTTAAATAAAATACAATAAAACTACAAAATTTTTCTTTTCTCATAGGAAAGTTTCGTGGCACTACATGTCATTCAGGTTCTGGATAGGTATTTGGGTTGGAGTGATTCTTATTATTCTCGTTGCCCTTGATGCGAGTGCATTTGTATGTTACATCACCAGGTTTACCGAAGAAAATTTTGCAACATTAATCGCTTTTATTTTTATTTATAAGGTAAGTACAGATAGTATTGTGTTATATTACAGCATTATAAGAAAAGTAATTAAGCTAAAGTTGCTGTCATTCCTTCTTTCTAAAGTTTCAGTGCTTTTGAGTGTCTCATATATAGTCTTTTGTTTTTTTAGTTGAAAAGTGTCGTAATCCATCATTATATTACGTATGTGTTCAATTTTCATGATGGCGCTAGGATATCTCTTCTGTATGTAAATTATTTATATTTGCTGCACCGAATATAATGAAGTTTCACTTTGGTAAAACTCTTCAAAAAGTATAATTTAATTCTTGGTAAAGCTCTGTAAAAAGTATAATTTAATTCTTTTTTAATGTAATTTATTTGTAAAAATGTCTTTCATTTTATTTCGTTTCAGGCTGTTGAAAAAGTTTTATTGATTGGTAAAAAAAACCCTATAAATACACATGCGGACTTAGTGCTCAATTACGATTGTTTTTGTGTCCCGTCCAACGATACAGATTATGCAGAGAATGTTAATTGGACCACTCTTGATAAAGAGACTTGCCTGGTATGTTTAATAATCAATTGTAAATTAAATTACCAAATGAACTTGTTTTTCATGTGTGGTAAAAATCCGATTTAATCGTGCATTTAGTAAAAATCAGTTTTAATCATGCATTTAGTAAAAATTCCGTTTTAATCGTGCATTTAGTAAAAATCCGTTTTAATCGTGTATTTTAAAGTCATATTCAAATATTTTTCGAGTACGTTCAGAGGAATATTATCTAAAGCCGCAGCAAATAGAATGGGTAGTTTTGATGGTTGGAAGAGTTATTAATAAGACAACTTTTATCAATAGAAGGAAACATTTGTGTACTAACCAGTGGAATAGCTGGTAATACCTACCAACTGGATTGCCCATGTTTGGTTCTGGTGCGGACATGATTTATTCTCGCGTTATATTCTTGTCCAGATGCGGCCGAGGGGTTCATCTAGCCTCTGTCGAATAAGTATCTGAGAAAACCTGAGGGCTGAAGATGACCTGAGCGAGGTGCTAGTCATATCACCTTCTCAGAGTACTAAGCTCATGGAAATATGAAATGTTATATTTTCATCTCATTTGAGGGAAACAGTGTTCTGTCCCGAATGGGGAGACATGCCTATACCAAGACCATAGGCTACAATAATATATTTCAGAACAAAATCTTAGAATAGCTTTGCAGTCTAATTGTAAAGCATTCCAAAATTAACGATACGCCTATTAATAGTTAATACTTAAAAAGTACTACAATTAACACATGTATGCGTAATATAATATAAACAGGAAACGTGAAAATATTTGATATATATACTCACTGTCAAAAGTTTGAGCACACTATTGAATTATCAGAATTTTCCAAACAAAAAACACAATATCCATACAAATCGCTGTTTGTTAGGCTTGTTTTGCCCAACATCATTGATCACATAAGGAACGAAAATACACTGCCCTGTTTTCATTAAGATAAATTTGTTGAGGAAGTTTGCGTTCATCAAAGTGTCGATCCTTAAGCATTGATAAGAGATTTACAAATCTCAAGCATTTGTTTGATCAATTTTATCCACCTTTTGTGAAGCTATGCGACTCAACATCATTGAAGAGCCTTCCAGAGATCTTCAGTATTCGTTGGCATGTGTTCACTGATTGTCATGTGAAGTTCATCCCACAAGAGCTCACTGGGTCATAAATTCCGAGACTGGCGGCTATTCCATTTTTGAGACGATGTGACCCTCTTCTTTGCTTTGCAGATAATTACTGTATAACTTGGAAGAATGTTTGGGGTCGTTATCCTGTTGCAGTACAAAGTTACGACCCACAATCCGCGTTCCTAGTGGAATTCGTCTCTCTTTTAAATGTTGTGATACACGTTTTTCTCCATTTTGTTGATTTGAACTAAATCACCTGCAAAATATCCCCGCACAGTGACACTACCTTTCCTGTACTATACTGTACATTTTTTTAAGGGTAACGGACAAACATGTGGTGTTGGGGACCGAAAAATTGAAATTTAGATTTGTCACTGTAAAGTACCCTCTTCTCTTGTTCATTAGTCCAGTTTTATGTTATGGCAAAATAGTACATTTTTGCAATATTTCCTGCTGGAAGGAGTAGTTTCTTTGCTGCAAATGCACCCTCAAGACCATAAATCTGCAGGCTTCGGACCAGCGTCCTATCTGATTCTGATTGGAAAGTACTCTTTTGCAGTTATGTTGCTATTTCCGAAGCGGTCTATGCCGTTTGCATGTAGTTCTAATGAACTTGTCCTTATGAGAAGTTGTTATTTCTGGACGACCAGTTTGTTTCCATGCAATATCTACACCAGTTTGTAAATGTCTTTCAAGAGTCCGACGTATTCAAGAGTCCGACGATTTTGTGCACAAAATTCCTCTCGTCTCTCAAAAGAAACACTTGAGCACATGATTCAACATTAGTTCACAGCTTACTTCCCTCATTTTATAGTACTTACACGTTATTTACACTAATTTACTAATTCGCACGAGTGAAAACAGCACGATCGCATGCAACACTTCGCACCCAACTTTACTCATATATGACACGATTGAATAGCCCTCACATAACTGTTCGTTGTAATGAACTGACAATTAGCGACAACGGTTCGTACAAAGACCACTAAATGTCGTTAAAACGATGTATCACCAGACAAATTGTGACATTAGTTGTTTGTTTGTCATCTATATATTTACTTCAAAGCAGATTGCCTCAATAAATGTATCACAATGTAAGCAGGATCATGCACCTGGTATCCTTATATGAACAGCATTCTATTATTATTATTATTATTATTATTATTATTATTATTATTATTATTATTATTATTATTATTATTATTATTATTATTATTATTATTATACAAAATAAGACCAATAAACTCGGTTTTGTATAGACACAATGTATTTTATTTGGAATGTTCTGAAAAATCAATAGTGTGCTCAAACTTGTAACAATGACCGTATATACAAACTTCTTATATTTTTTAAGATAATCGTTCAAACAAGTTTATTTTTACTGGAGTTATATAAACCTGCGCACAATCATCTCTAAATAAGTTTTCAGAACGGGGAGACCGAATCAGATCGTTTGCTCACATTCCAAACCAATGGATTTATGCGATTCATGCAAATTGGTAGGCAAAATCTGTAGCTGATCTTCATTACTCTGTAAATATTTTTTTCGTTTCTGTCAAAGTTGAGCCCAAGGTAAATTGTTTTCTTGCACTTCAAAGCAGAAGATTCATTTGATTTCGTGGAAATTATTTACTCAAAATTCTTATCCATTTTTTTTTTGTTTGTTTTGTTTGTTTGTTTTGTTTTGTTTTGTTTTGTTTCGAAACTTAGCCAAACCGACTTCTCAGGTGAAATACTCATATCATGTACATGAAAGTATAAAGTACATTAACTTTGTAGCTGTATTCTTAATATTTGAAAAGAAATAGTATTAATATTAATAATAAAAGACTTCGTATCCGAAATAGAATTACCTACCCTCCGAAATAGAATTTCTTACTAATTTACAAGAGTCTGATTTTACATTCTTTTTTTTAAAAAAAAGTTTAATGTCCTTATTAAACACGGTTGTGAAGAACCCAATTTTTTAAAAGAAAACAATCCAGTGAGTTTTATTGACTAAAATTAGGTTTTATTGGGCAAAATTGGGTTTTACTAAATTAAATTGTGTACCTAAAATACTATTTTAGGTACTTTATTCTTGGTAAATAATGTAAACTTCCTTTTACCCGCCCTCCCTTTAGGATACATTTTTTTTAAAAGAAAACATCTTTCTTATTCCTTGCTTTTGTGACAAAGTAGTATTCCGTCGAAATTTCACATTTCTAGCTGTAGCAGTTTGATCTGAACTTTGATGAGTAAATGAATAAGTTACTCTTAACCTTTTACATAATACTATAGATTAGGTAAGTCGTTATATACAAATATAATATATAATTGTTTGTAATATATCATTTTGAATAAGTTATCTTGTTTTATTTGAAATTCAATTCTTTTTAAGCTATTAAGTTAAAACGTAATGCATACTTAGTATTCACATGTTATCTTCTGATAGATATTATTCTTGTTAGATGAAAATCTTAAATGTATTCATAAATATTTGAGAGGAGTATGGAAGCTTTTTGGAAATTGTAGATACTTTTGATTCCATTTCTGCTAGTAACATAATTTCTGATTGGCTTTCCTATCCCTAACATTTTGATATAAACTTACCCCTATAGAAGTTAAATTATTATTATTATTATTACCATTATTACCATTATTATTATTATTATTATTATTATTATTATTATTATTATTATTATTATTATTATTATTATTATTATTATTATTATTATTATTATTATTATTTATCTTGAGTTTTAACATGTTTTCTTCAATTCTTTTTCAGATGTATAATGGCACTTTGACTGGGGGTGGTTGCGATACTCCGCATTATGTGCCCGATGTATTTTTAATGTCCATTATTCTTTTCCTCGGAACATTCATTTTGTCAGTTCAAATTAAGGATTTCAAAAATTCATCATTTTTTCCAACAAGTGTAAGTATGTAATTTTAAAATTTGATTATAGAATTGGCATGTAAGACAAATATTTCATATATGTATTTCAATGTATCAATATTTCTTATTTTCAGTAATTTATAAGATTTGATTTGGTGTCTCTAGTTATAAGAAAAATGCGAATATGAATGAGTGTAATTGTGTAATTCATGTATTATATTTATATATTACATTGGCTCTCTCTTTCTCCCTTTTTTTTTTAAAGTTTGACGGCTTACGATAGTGCACTGAGGCTAAAAAAGTGATGATGATGAAACGGATGTTAATTGTAGAATGACGAAAGCGGGAAGAAACGGAAGAAGCCTCGCACACCGTGTTTGTCCACCATAAAGCCCACCTGGCGCGGGCTGGGATCGAACCAGGAACCCACGCAGCAGAAGTAAGCGTTCTGCCAGTGAGCCACTATACATATGTTCAAATGTGAAACTTGTTAAAACTTGAATCTGCTTGTGAAAACTCATTTTATATATCAGCCATTTAACATTACTCTGATTCGAAGTTTCTCCATTTGCGGGTCGCGACCCCTTGTTAAGTTAACTAGAGCTTATTACAAACTCTTATGTAATCAAAAACCGAAAATTGCTTATAGGGGTCACTAGCAAGAGAATGTGACAAAAGGGAGCTGTGATATGAAATAGTTTTAGAAAGCTTGCTCTAACCTAATCTTAATTAGTTAGGGCAACTAAATGGTTATCCTCCATATGTTGAAAGCATAGTGTTCGGTGTTGATCCATCGCAAGGCAACTAGATACTAGAGATGCATGAATTAGAATATAGCGAACTCTGGTATAGAAAGCCAGGATTAAGGCATTGGGCAACAACATACTGACTATACAAAAACCCGTCTAAGTACCCATATTCGTTTGTAGGCTATGACTCCATGGAGTTTAATTTAGTTTACTTTAATTTCTTTCTTCACTCCATAACTTTACTCAGCCTACTTTAAGGTATGGTATCTAACCATTGAATGATCTTGCTTTTAACGTAAGATACCTCACTCGAATGAGAATCAGGCTAAGTTTGTAGAATTTTAGAAAGAAGCTTCTTTGGTAAGAAACTTCGGAACAGCCCAAGAAGAAAGTGGGAAGTTACATATGAAGCAAGATTTTAGGGAAGTGATTAGTAATTGTGTATTAGTATATGAATGTAGTAAATGGAAGATAAACTTTTTTTTTTTTTTTTTGTCTTGTAAAATCCTTTTTAAAAAATCATAATCGTTTCAAGGTCAAGTCATATTTTGGCTAATTCAGTTTCAGTTCTCAATAAGCTATGAACTAATATACATATTACATTTACAGATACTAGTGTGTAAATTACATTTAAAGTGCACAATCATTAATACCAAATACAATGTATTGACCTGAAAGTATCACTTTCCAAATACGCAATAAGAGTATAAGAACAGACAAATGATAAAATTAAATTCTCTTATGTAGAAAATGTTCATGAAAAAATATTATTTATTTATTTTTCAGGTACGAACAGTACTGAGTGATTTCGCTGTGATTATTGCTATTTTGAGTATGTCGTTGTTGGACTTTTGTGTGGGAATCAAAACCCCGAAGTTGGAGGTAGGTGCATCTTCTTCCATTATACAAATTTGTGGAATATTTAGAAATTATTGTTCTATACAACACAAGAAAAAGTTCTTACTGAAGTTTTCGTGTCCAATATTCAGAACTAAAACTGGTTCACTAGTCTTATCTAACCCATTGTGCAAGTTGTTACCGGGCCGATTTTTCATAAGTTACTTTCCAATATTGGTAGCACAGGCGTGTGTTCGATGTAGAGACCTGCACGGGCCGGATTTTTCGGCCGAATGTGCCTAGGCCCGATTAGTTTTTTAAAATTCTTGGCCCAAGCCCGGCCCGGACCCGATAAATTTTAAAAGTTTCATTTTGTAACATTTTTCACGGGCACACTTCTTCAACGTTTGTCTTTATTCTAATTATTGTTTAACGAAAGTCAATAATTATTGCAATTAATCGGCCCCAGCCCGGCCCAACCTGAAGAGAAATAAGTGTCGGCCCGCCCAAGCCCGGCCCGGCCCAAAAAATAACAGAGTCGGCCCGACCCGTGCAGGTCTCTAGTTTGATGTCACAACTTCGTAGCCCTGACGGTTAATAATCCAGTACAGAAATGTCCTCAATAGCATATAAATTCCTTTATCACAATTTTAGGCAAAATGGGAATTCCCATCCTACCTAAAATGACGGAAATTCTTATCGTAGAGGAATCATGATTGATAAGTCGTTAGGTGAGATGAGATCGAACTGAATAACAGCACATAATCACATTAATTATGACATCTTAGCAATCAAGAAATTCTTGAGAACGCTATTTTAAAATATATCAATTCGTAAGTACACCTACTAAAAAGAAACATGTTTAAAGATTTTAATATTAACTAATGATTTTTATAGTAGTTTTTAAAAACAAAATGTGGAAGTACACTAAAAAACACAACGGAATATTCTTTTTCGTAAATATTTGGGTTAAATAAGATGTCTTGTGATTCTTCGGTACTGGTAATTTACAGTACTGTACGGTGTGACAAGGATCAAACTTACAATTATGAAGAATATATGTTGTTTTTTACAACATGTTAATAATCCTTAATACTATTTGTGATATTAATTTAAACAATTGTAGATAGTTGCTTTGTTGTATTACAGTTCAGCGTCCCGTTCACATGAGACATAGACCTATAATTCACTGTATAAACCGAGCCACCAATTGTAGATAATTTGTCTTGTGATAGAAATTTCTGGCGAAAACCGCATTTGGCAGTGATTTAATATGCAGTAATTTGTTAAAAATTTTAAATGAAATCTTATTAATTTTTCAGGTTCCGTTTGAGTTCAAGCCGACACTTGAGGGACGAGGCTGGATTATACACCCTTTCAATCATAACCCCATCTGGACAATGTTCGTTGCGGTAGTACCTGCTCTTCTGGCTACAATCTTGATATTTATGGATCAACAAATTACAGCAGTAATCGTCAATCGAAAAGAAAATAAACTTAAGGTAGGTAGTTTCGAATGTTATGTAAGGCAGCATGATTCAGGCAGGAGGGGAATATCTTGGGGAGTTACACGAACTATTTATTCGTTATTCACTTAAGCTAATAGGTTTTCATAATTATTTACAACTCTATTTATTTTATTCTTCTCTTAACAACTGTCAAGCTGTTTATAAAACTACACTATACTCGAATCGATTCCTAATAAAGCGGAAAAGTTGTATATTCGCATATTATAAACGGGAAAAATATTGATAAAATTCCCATATTTTGTCTTCAGCTTGCGCAAAGACCCTAAAGTTTAAAAAATATTACTAAAAACATCAGTTATTGCTTTAAGGCTCAAATTTTAAAGATTAAATTTTCCGATTTCTTATAGCATGAAATGACTTTATTTTAGTTGTTTAATAATCGTAGAAGTATTTTTAAGCTTACAAGAGGTCATTTAAGAGTTCGCGCATATGGCCAATAGTTAGTGAATAGTTAGTGATTTTTTTTTTTTTTTTAACAGACGCACTTTTGTAGTAAAATATAAGACCATTTTTTAACTCATTTTTTCTCTAAAGAGTCATCTTATATATTCAAATTTCAAACGAAAACAGTAGCTTGAAGATCTTCGCCGATTTCGCAAAATTGTTCTTGCTAAAATACCATAACCCAGATCTCACTACATGGAGATGGCTGCAATTCGACCTCAATCCAGACCCTACTCAACCATTCAAGAAATGTTAAAATATGTTGTTTCATTATTATCAGTCAAGGGTACCATCTTGAAATCAAATTTCCGATCTAATTTAGGCATCAAAGATTGCAATATTGCTCTAATATAGCTATTTCTGTTATCTTGTCCGCATATTTTTCTGACGAACTCTGTCACAAGTTTAACCCATCTTTGCACTTTGTTTAAGTGTGTCAGTGTAAGTTTATAAATTCAAACTCAGATTTTCAGTTTTCATAAAGGATAACATATTTCCTGTTGTCAATCTTCTTATCATTTCATTCAATCAATCAGATTAGTGTAGTCCTTGATATCAATATATATTCAGAGAAACATAAAAATTGTAAGAGATTTCCCCTTCGTCTATTGGTTCCTAGCTTTCAGTATTTTCCTGGAACCCAGTTTTCGTATATGTTGTCTCTCAGACTCTATAATCGCCGTGTTCTGAGGATGACAGAAAAACGAGTTTCTCTTACTGGACTGATGGTATCAGTCATTCCCGATGTATCAGTCAGTTCACATGTGTATCAGGTCTTACAAATGTTTATTTATCAAACTAATCCTACGAATGAACTGCAAATACTAGTCACTTATATTGTGAAGATGTGTGCTGCCTATTTCAATATGAGTCGTTCCAGTCGGGAGCTCGAGTGCACAGTCGCCACTAAATGCGTACCAACCACGCACTCGCTAAATGCAAAGTATTAAAAAAAAATCACCATTGCTTTGCCAACTATGGAGTTTTACTGCCACTAGTGCATGAAAGGAGATATTTATATGCCAGCTTGAGGGGTTAAAGGATACCACTCAATGAAATACGGTAGAAAGCTCGTCTTTAAGATGTTGCAAACAAAGAGGCACATTCCAAAGAACATTAAAGAAATATCGAGCCAGAGATTAAGAGAAACGCGCTCTTCTGCCATCCTCAAAATATGTCGTGGGTGATAAGTGGCTGAGAGACATTACATACGAGAGTTGGATTACAGTAGAATATTGAAAGCTAGGAATCAACAGGCGAAGGGAAAAGTTGTTAGAACTTTATGCCTCCCTCAATACATTTGATGCCAAGAACTGCATTTAACTGGTTGCTTGGGTGAAATGTAAGCTGCTATTCCCTCCAATAATAGAAAATTTGACAGAAAGTATTTTATCACTTATTGCAAATAAAAGTCTGAGTTTGAGTTTTCTAATTTCCTCTGCCACACCCAAACAGTGGAAAGATGCATAAAAATTAGTTACAAAGCCCACTGGAAAAGTGTGCGGACAAGATAATGGGAATGGCTGTATTAGAGCAATATTGTATTCTTTGATGCATAAATTCAACCAGGAATCCAATTTTGTGATGACACCCGACTAATAATGGTGAAACAACAAAATTTAAGGGCTCCCTCATGGCTATATGGTAAACATACGCACTTTCAGTGTGGGAGACCCGGTTTGCTTCCTAGTGAGAGCTCATGTGATTCGTATGCCACATTAAGCTGTAGGTTCACGTCTTATGTAGGCTCAGTGTTGAAAACGTTGTGGTAAACTCCAACCATTTAATATAATTTAACAAGCTCTGAATGGTTGGATGATTGAGTAGGGCGTGGATGAAGCTCGACCTGCAGCCTTAACCACGTGGTGTGATCTGAGTCATTTAAGCAAAAATAACTTTGCAAAATGAGCGAAAAGCTGCAAGCTAATGTTTTCAAGTCTTATTTGAATATATAAAATCACTCTCTAGAAAAAATGGTCTTGCATATATGTTTTAAATACAAGAGTGTGTCTGTGAAACAGTTAAAAAAAGAAACATTTTTTCGAAGAAATTCACTAACTTTATATAATATACGTGAACTCTAAATGTACCGCTGCAATTTAAGAATACTTTTACCATTATTAAACAAGTGTTATTAAGTAAGTATTACAAGTATTTCATGCTATTATAAGTAGGAAAACTTAATCTTTAAAGTTTGAACTTTAAGACAGTAATTGGTGTATTTGGTCATTTGTTTCAAACTTTACCCCTTTTGCGTGGACTGAAGATAAAATATAGGTATTTGTCAATATTTTCCCCTTTATTAGCATGGAAATACGCAACTTTTCCACATTATTAGAATTCAATATTTGTCAATTCACTTTTTTCGATCAACCTAATAGTCATGCACACATAGGAACTGTGAAGAATCGTTAATATGTTCATTACTATATCGACCCTAATTGCTTACTTTATTTTGTCCAGCGTACAATGGACGACCTTAGTGATTTATTTTGCCCTGCGTACCATGGATGACTTTAATCATTTATTTTTGTCCTATATATCATGGATAACTTTAATCATCTAATTTTGTCTTGGGTACTGGGTGCTATAGACAACTTTAGTAATATATTTTGTCCTATGTATCATGGATGATCTTTATTATTTCTTTCCGTCTTGCTTGCCATGAACGACCTTAGTCATTTAGACTTTTTGTCCTTATGTAAGTTGAAATTTTTCTATGTCCAAGAATGACCAACTTAGATCGGTTTCATTGTATTAGTGTAAATCTGATGTAATTGAAAAAATCCATAAATTAATAACAACAACAAAAGAAAACTTATTAAGAACTTTGGTTAGACTCTAGGATTCGAACTACATATATTCCCATCGGCAATCAGTGTCTTGCGCCGAAAGTGAGAACACTAACGATTTGTAATGAATCTCAACTTACGATAAATGAAACAATAAATATTTTTTTATTTATCACCATCGCCTACGTGCTTGATACAATTCTTCCATGTTGATTCATAAAATTATAGTAATAATTTTAAAAAATCACATTCTTTTTACATTAAGAGTTAGTAATGTTACGAAACAAAGAGAATCGCAGCAAAACAAAGATCATTTTCAGTAAAATATTACAATAGATACATTTATATTCAAATGAAAACAATGATTCTGTTACATTATATTATGCTTTTCAAGTTTTGCAGGGGGACACGATGGCTTAATGGTTGAGCGCTCACGTTTGATGCTAGGGAATTCTTAGTTCCATTCCAGGCCAAGTGAAATGTGTGGAGGACAGCATCATGTCCGTGGGTTTTTTCGAGGTTCTCCCGTTTCCTCCCATCTTCTCATTCACCAATTCTATCATAATCGTTTACTTTCATGAATCATTTGTTTCCTTTAGATCATCATCAGGTCTAACCGTAGAACATCACATAATTCCTTTTCTGTCTTTTCTTTTTTAAATTTTGCGAGAAATTTTGTTAAAACCCAGTAAGAATTTACGCAAAATATTTTCAAAATTTGAATTGAATAATGTGCATCTGTAAATTATTTAGCCATCAATAATGGGTTGAATATGACCTATGTTGTAACATTTCACTGTTAATACTCTCTGTTTTATTGTTAACAATTAAAAAGTAGTTCAGCTCTATCTTAAAATTAACTCTTTCCTGCTGGAGCTTTCCCTCTAAATATTATTTAACTTTGTACATTAATACAATTTCTTTTTCTTTTTTTTTTTTTTTTTCATTTATTGTTGAGCAGAAAGGCTGTGGTTATCATCTAGATTTGTTTGTTCTTGCCATTCTCATCATGATCTGCTCCATTATGGGGTTGCCTTGGTTCGTAGCTGCCACTGTTTTGTCCATCAATCACGTAAATTCTCTCAAAATGGAATCTGAATGTGCAGCTCCAGGAGAGAAACCTCAGTTCCTTGGTGTCAGGTTAGTGTGAAAATATTTGTAGTAAGTAATTTATAGGTTAAGATTTTATCGAGACAACTCTTTATTATACAGGGTGTTTCAAACAGAATGACTAGATTTGACACCTTAATAACTTTAATGAAAACTAAAGAAAAAAGAAGAACGAGTTCAGAATATATAAAGTATGAACATTTCGTACTAGAGTTCTATAGAGTTGCCACGAGTTGGCTTACGGCCTATGGAAGACGGAGAATTCGAGCACGAACGCAGTCAGTTGAGAAAATGCCTTCTAGTCAACAGAAGGCGTTTTACGTCCTGCAGTTCAGCAAGACTTAGTCAGTGATCACAGTGCAGCGTGCTTCTTTTCGGCGTTTTGGGATTACTTCGCCATCGCCAAAGAGCATTCGGCGTTGATCTAAACAGTTTTAAAGAACGAGATGTTTCTGCAAGGAAAAGAGTCTGGATGTTATCCGTGCTGGTGGTGGTGAACATATAGAACACTTATAATCACCATGCTGAATCTTTGTAACTTTCAAAGTATTTTGCACTTTGTTCCATTTTCTACCGTGGTTCTCATTAAATGTTATTAAGGTATCAAATCGGGTCATTCGTATTGAAATACTTTGTATGACTATTAAAGAAGGAGATGGAATTATTATATTAATGTTAAATCGTCAAGAAATAAAGAATTACTGCTAGAGCAGTTTATGAAATTTTCAAGAAAATATATTCAAGCAAATAATATAAATATCGTGTGTTTTGAGATCTCGAAAGCTGAATTTCTGTCAGATTTTTTTTTTAATAAAAATTAGGCGCTGTACGTAGTGGTTTTCCATTTTGTACTATATCGATTTAAAAGAAAAGTAACAGAATAAGAATGTGCATCATTATGATTGTGAATTTCCATAAGTACTCACAAATATAAAATAAAATCCATTTTTATTAAACAATTTCTTGATATAATCAGGATAGATATAACATTTACTAATTTACTTTTTCTTTTTTCTCCTTAGAATTTTTTTTCCAATATGCATCACAAAAGTGAAATTGTTGTATGAAAATATAAAGCATTTTCATAATAATGATGAAAATAGAAAATCTTTTTAGACGAAATACGTTAAATTTTAAGACATGCCCAAAGTGTGATTTTCAGTTTTTGTCATATTAATTATTTCCTTTCTGTGATTACAGAAAAATCCCTATGACTGTGCTCTATTTCTTGTTGTCGTGTGCATACAGAAAAATATGTATGTATTATCTCAGTATCCAGAAATTCCTCTTACCTTCCTCTCAGCCCCTTCACTTTGTAACATCCTTTCTCTGCCAAAATACATATCTTTCATTTCAAACAAATTGCTGACCCTATTTTCCAAATATCCTATAAGCACATGACAAGTTCATCTCTGCGTTCTGATCCTGCCATCATTATCCGGGCTCCAAATAAGAGATCTATCACAGAGGTCATGAATTACTCAGATTATCGGTCCAAAGCCCTACAGCATCTTTCCGACCGCACTTGTTATATACTTTTGCACTTGTAGACTTCCGGTGGAAGAACCAAACCAAACTATTTCTTTACTAAATTCAAATTTTACCGAGCCAACCATTAAACCATGGTCCGCTCGAGGGCCCAACCTACATCATTATCTTTTTCTTTATTTCAAAAACACCCCAAATTCGTAAATCATACTTTCTCTCCAGAATAGACAAACTCTACAACGCATGCATCTTTTCTTTCTTCACTTTTACCTTTAATTTTACGTCTAGACTCTCTCATCATAGCTCAGACACCAATCATTTCCTATTCATTGTTCGCTGTGTCACCGAACCTTCTAATACCATCCTAGCATCCATAGATGAAACGTCATTATAAATCGATATCGCATTTACCCATGGATTCCAGTGCTTTTGAAGAAACTCACACCCGAACCTCAAAAATCAGCACGCAATTCTTAATCTAACTTTCTCAGTTGTCCTAACTATGAATCATTTAATATTTGAAAATAACCATTACCTTAAAACTAGGGCACTCCATGGCACCCTTATACGCCTACATATTAATGGGGCATCTGAAACAACAAATACTCTTATCATCACTTCAGCCTCTCCTCTGGCTTCAACTCATAGATGCATTTTACTAATAGACTGATGATCGTCAACTACTGAAACTATTCCTACAATATGTAAACAAGTTCCTAGTTGAATTCACATGATCCTTCTCGAACCATATAGCCACCTTCCTTAATGTGGACGGCAGACTTGAGAATAACGTCTCAAGCCTTACGTACACATCAAACTTGTGAACAGTATGTAATATCTCCACTTGCCAACAGTATATAATACCAGTTTAAAAACTCCAACACAACAGATCTCCAAAACAACAAACGTTTCTTATTCTGCCTTAATCATTCGGGGAACCTATGTTCCACCACCTTAAGATTCTTTCGTCAGCATTCTCCAACTCAGAATAGCCTCCAGACTAAAATCCCAGCCTCCATTTCCTGCAGAAACTAGTGAATCTTGCTTATCCCATATTAACCATCTCAAAAAAAAAAAAAAAAAAAAAAAAAAAAAAAAAAAAAAAAAAATCGACCTGATCTACAATCGTTTACCGAAGGTTCCCGAACTTCCTCGCCCTCATATGAAAATTAGTCCTTTGAAAGATCTCTCACCTTCACCGATGAACAGAAATCCAGATGTAAAAGTTGCCCTATATCCGATACCAGTTTGACCTTCCAATACTCTATCACGAAGAAAACACATACTTTCCACCATGTCGACAGTTCAGTTCCTATTCTTCCAACCCAATTTATATCTTTTAAAATGCCACTTTTCAGCCTTGTGCATTAGCGAAACTCCTGGTCATTTACGTCAACAATCATCGACACTCCTGCAGTGCTGTAATCTATCTGTCCCAGAACACACAGAGCTTCAAAACAATACGTTTAATCGCTTCTTCGGTATAAGTATCTTCAAAATTCTTCCCCAAGGCTTTTCCATGTTCCTCAGAAAGAGAGGAAAAGAAATTTATAAATATGTATTGAATTATGATTATTGAGTTGGATTTCCTCATATTTCTATTTTACATCTCATAATCGTCACAAATGCGGAATAAGATGGGAAAATGTGTTTTTCGTTACCTGCCTGTGAACATTAATCAATACAGCTATCAGATATTTGAATTACTATAATAGAAAGAATTCGACAAAGTAATTGAAACTAAAAACAGTTTCGGTTTCCTTCTGTATATTATAGCGTAAGAAAAGTTTCTGATACCTTGGATGAATGCAGTGTAATAGTGGTTAAAGTATTTTGATTTCATTAGGTGATTGTAGTTGTTCCGAAAATAGTTTATAAATATAAATCGCTTCGTCTTTAATGAAATTTATAATGTCTAAAAATTTCCATATAAGTGTAAAGTATTGTGCGGATAATAAATTTAAATATCGAATTAAGATATTCCTACTAAATTATTTTTTTTATGAAGTCATAATTTCTCCAGGTTAACGTTAATATGAAAATATTATGTAATGTACGATATATTGATACTATAAACTTTTCAACCTCGTTCTAGTAAGTAGTTCAACCTCTGTGTGGAAGATACTATAAACTTTAACTTCCAATGGAACAATTTGTAAGCGTTTCATAAAAACATTTTGTATCTTAATGAATCCACTTACGACGTAATTTGTAATGAAAATATACGAAGAGAGCATATTAATTCAGTATAGTAACTAGAAAGTTCTGTATTTCGAATTTTCTGTTTCTTGTTCTTCTAGAGAGCAACGTGTGACACACATCATGATCTTCCTCATGATCGGACTGTCTGTGGCTCTGACCCCTATGCTTCGCCACATCCCAATGCCTGTGCTGTTCGGAGTTTTCCTGTACATGGGCGTGGCTTCTCTCAAGGGTCTACAGTTCTTCGATCGCATTCTCATCATGTTCATGCCAGTTAAATATCAACCAGACTACATGTTTTTGAGGCAGGCAAGTATTTGGAAAAGAAATGAAGAGATGAAAAATCAGATAGCTTAAAGTTATACTATCGTTAGAATTGCAGCTTTAGCATTTATTAAAAAGCATATGCTACAGTTAATATACTGTTATTAGTGAGTTTTACTGTCCAATACATTGATCAAATTGTTTTTAACAAAATACGCTTTGATTTTCTACTTGTATAAATATTCCATAATCAGTGGTTAAAATATACTATAGAATTATGAGCTTTTGATATCATAAGCTATAAGAGTTATTTGTTTACGAATATGGAGATAAACATTAAAGTAAAGGCAAATGTAGAGTTGATTACTTGCTTAAGGTTTGCCTTAAGAATTAAGATATCCGTAAAATGCTATTATTTTGTAAGTTGTCCATTTATATAGACTGTAGAGTTTTGTGTGGTTTCAACAGAAACCAAGTTAAAGTAGACCTTTTTGAACAATGGCTGCTTCTTTGTCTGTTTACTTAATTTTTAGTTCGATTTCATTATTCAAGAACCAAGGTATCCACACAGTTCTCTGTAGAATTCTGTAAAATCAATTTACACAAGTTACTCATAGTAATCAATGATTCTTTGTAGAGTGTTTATTGAGCATTGTATTGTTTCGCATTTGTTTTAAATTAAATTTCAAGTTATGATTTCTAATTCTTCTTATTTACTTTCAGGTTCCCCTAAAACGTGTACATGTATTTACTCTTGTTCAACTGACTTGTTTAATTGTTTTGTGGGTAATAAAATCTTTTCCGGAAACTTCAATTCTCTTCCCTCTAATGGTAAGTGATCATGAAATTCATACGTTAAAAAAAAAAAAAAAAAAAAAAAAAAAAAAAAAAAAAAAAAAAAAACGTATAATCGCCAGTAAAGTCGATTTCCCTGTATAATTTCTTTGTTTAATACGTTTAGTATAGTTAACGCTTCATATATTTCTTCGTATAATTTAAAGGAAACGTAAACTTTTGCACGTTACATGCAACTGCACTCATCCTTCCATTTTATCTAAAGTTTTCGAAAAAATAAATTGTTAAGTTAATTGGAATTTTATTGGCGACTGTACTAAGCTATTGATTTTGTAATTAATGATTAAAAAATAAATAGATAAATAAAAATAAAATAAAATGCATCATATATAAAGTATATTGCTTGACTAAGTACGATATAATATATATGTTATGAAGCATGTTAGAACTACAATGATGAGTCGGGAACTCTATAAATAATAATATAATACTTACAAACATATTCATCAATTACAAACGAAAACTTTCACTGAATGTCTTGCAATTACATATAACGTTGTTGATCATTGAGCATGCACTTTCTCGCATACTTCTAAACCTAAATAATAATAATAATAATAAAACATTAATAGACAAAGATACATGTAGTCTCAGAACATATTGGAAATACTAATAACACGTAGCATCTTGTTATTTTAGTTTTACTAGAGTAAGGCCGCGCTAAGAAGAGCTCTGACAACTCTCACGTGCAATCAAGCGCGGTTGCCACGTTTATCTTCTGTAACAATACAACAAGGGGCACATTTTGTGGGAAAAGAATCACCTATGTATTACAACAAAAAATATCATTTAACATTATGCCTGACGAAAGTATTAGTCAAAAGAAACAAACAAATTAGTTTGCGTTAAGATAGTTTACAAAATCGTAAAGAAAACAACCGTTACTTCTAAACACAGGCCTTATGCAGAATCGTTTTGACGTATGATTAGCGTCATACTAAAGGTCTGACTACTGCATGGAAACATATGTTAGTCGAACTCTTTAGTATGATATCGAGCTTATTCGTGTCTAAGCGGTTAGCGTACGCCTTTGGCATGGGAGCCCTGGTTCGATTCCCGGAGGGAGCTCATGTGGTACGGATTCCACGTTAATCAGTAGGTCCACGTCTCATATAACCTCGCTGCTGAAAGAGACGTTAAACTCAAAATCAACTCAACTCTTTAGTATGACACTAAACACGCGTCAGAACGACTCTGCGTAAGACACATGTTATATATATATTTTTTTTAAAATTAATGAAAACTACTTACGTTAGAGAATGGCTTTTAATTGTAGACAATTTAATTCCATTTACTGTAGAAATCTTACGCTTTTTTCCTAGGGTGGATAAAATTCCCGTCAGTTCAGTGAGGTCTTTCGGGCACTTCACTTTTGTGATTCTTTTCACAGTTGTAGAGCTAATGTATAAAGCTGAATCTACTCTTTCAATCACTTTATTCACTGGCAATAAAGGACCGTCGTTACGTTCTTTTTCCAAATATTCCCTAAGATTAAACACAAATTCCTGTGCCTGACTTGTCAAGGGCACCCTCTTTCCTCACTTCTTACGCACTTCAGGCATTGTGTTCATAAATACAAACACACACACATACACATTCTAAATTTATATTTTCGGTGTATGTGAATAATACGAATGCAAACTATTTTCCACTGATGAATGAAAATAACAACGAGTACACCACAATATTCACACCAATGCACTGAGATGATAGCACAAAAAATCAAAACAACCTGACAACACAAAAACTTTCACAGTAATGAGTAGTTATAAATGCGACAACACTGTTCTGTTACCATGGAAACAACCTAGTGTTTCCAAATGTATTTTTGTGGGTCTAAACCTATCATCCCCTTCACATATTGGTGAAAAAATGTCTTCTACGAAAAGGCAAACATAGCTGGATCATGTTCGTTACTTTCCAACTACTCAATTTCTAAATCAATCCTTATGAAAAGCTCATTATAACGGTCTCTGTAATATAGACTATGTACATTTTTTCGATGACAACAAATTTCCTACAAAGACCATTAGAAATTCTACTAATTTCAGCCTGAATTTCCAAATCGCGGTTCATTGGCCTTTAACTTCAGAAGAGCCGTACAGACTTCGCTACCCTCTTCACTTTCAATACCACGAAAACCTACTCCCTGCGGCGACAGAGAGGTGGACCGGTTGTTTGTTCCATCTAATCCCACTTCTATTTACGTAGCAAACTTGTCGAAGGACAGAATTGTGTCAATAAGTGGAAAAAGAAAAAAATTCATTATTGTGTCAATAACGTTAGGCCTAGTGGAACTACGTTGTGCTGGAATGTTGAGGAGTAAAGTGAAGTACGATTATTTTTTAAATATCTAGTTTGTAAATATTTCAACTTATAATCTGATTCAATCAGTGATAAAGTAATTCGATTCCTTCATCGTTCTGTCAAGTGGTCGCTTTGATTCTTCTTGCTATGACAGTTCGCAACACTGTCGTCAACTTGCATGATGTTAGATCTGTCAGAGCTCAGGTTACAATGGCCTTAGAATAATAACCTGGTAACTATTTTTCTTGGGACATCAAAATTTCTATTACACTATTTTTCTCAATTTTATGACTTTTTATATGAATTACTGTATTTTATTAATTATGAATTTTGTTTTAAAAACAGTAATTTTTCATAATGGATTCATCTTCGTATGTCGTTAATTTTTTATTCCTTAAATTCTACATTCACTTTTTTTTTAACTCAAGACAATTCTCATTGCATAATAATGAAAATTGTCATATTCAGTGATCGCCCCCCACCCCCCACCCAGAAGAGGAAACTTTTCTTTTATTTTATATATAAATAAAACCCATCCCAGAGTTTGGAGCCGTTAAAAGTAGCTCTAAGTAGCAGTATTACAACCCACCGCCCCTCCCCCCAGAAGTCCGTCCTGGATCCGCCCCTGGTCATATTTAACTTTAATTTTAATCTATTAACTTTAAAATTAATATATGAGATATTGAAGGTACCTTTGTAAATATATCAGCTTTATTTTGCATACCAATGTTAAATTTTTCCAGGAACTGTATCCAAAACTGCTGTATGATGCTTCCAGTAGCTATATTCACTTAATATTTAACACATTAAGGTTCAATCCTGGGGTAGGGATGACTCTTGCGAGTTAAAGTAATATTTGGACGAAGGTTTCTCCATTTATCACATTAGAATTTAATTCTATCCATCACGACTCTGGAACTCACTAAAGGAATAAATTAACTCTTTTGACCAGAGTATATACACTTGCATATACAAGTGTATATACTCTGGTCAGAAGTGTTTATTACTCCTAGAATTTAATCCTTAGCCACAAAGAAGCTTGGGAGGCACAATGGATCAGTGTTAGAGTGCTTATCTTTGGTGCATGCGGTCCCTGGTTCGATCCCGGCGAAGTAAGCTTTTGTTAAACATAATGTCCAAGGATTTTCTCCCATTTCCTCTCACATTCTCATTCCACCAATCATTCCATTATCATTAACTTGCCTTGATCATCCGTCTCCCTTAGCCTAAAGGACATAATCATAGGACATTAAACAAATAGATTTTGTTTCGTTTTCATTTTCAGAAGGAAGCTTCAAGTAGGTAGTGTACTTCTAGCGAACTAACATATGTTTGTTTTATATCTTAAAATGTATGTGTGTATTTTTTTTCAGTTGGTTGTAATGATAGGCGTTCGTAAAGCACTAGAATTTATGTTTACGCAAAGAGAGCTGAGAATCTTAGATGATGTTCTGCCCGAAATTACCAGGAGAACGAAAGAAGAGGAGCGAATGAAGAAAGAAGCTGCAGAACTGGGCGAGGTGTGTATTTGTGCTCCTTAAGGAGACTCTCAACTATTTGAATTCTTTTTTTCCATCTGTTCTCTTAAAGCACCTAAGGGCAAAATTAAAAAAAAAAAAAAAAAAAAAAAACTCGTTAACACTGCAAGTAGTATAAGCGTCATAGTTAGAGGAGATCAAGTAACAATAGATCTTAACAGTGTACGTTTGTCATATACAGGACATAAATAAATAAATAATCTATTCCAACAGAATAAAAACTATCAACTATATCAAATTAACAATGACTGCTATACTTTTTAACGTCTTAAAAATTATTTTTTCTCGAAAACTGCGCATTAGAATTTACCTTAAAGCATGTCATTTTGTTCACTTCGCTTGATTGATATAGGTCTTATCTTTGGGCAACACTATAATTAAACAAAATTAAAGTTCCAGAGTTAATCGTAATATTCATCTATAACTTTTTTTAGTGTGTACTTCAGTATGAGTTTGATCTCAATAGGTTACATGGTTATCACTCATTAATTCTTAGGTTTACAAAAAATATTTGATTTTCTCAAAAACTACGCATAAGGATTTTCATTCACCTATATCAATTTGAGCTCAGTGAGATCTATCGATTGGTCAATATCTTATCTTTCAAAAAAAAAAAAAACTGTTAAATACTGTTGTAGCATGTATTAAGTATTGTCAACCTGAATTGGGAGGTACAGTGTCTAGTGGTAGAGTGCTTACCTCTGGTATGTGGGGTCCCAGCCAAGTAAGTTTATGCTGGACAATATCGTATCCGTGAGTTTTCTCGGAGTACTCCCGTTTCCTCCCACTTTCTCATTCAACATTCATTTGCTTCTGTCTCCATGCCTGAAGGACATAGTCATGGGACGTCAAACTGAAAGATTTCATTTTATTTTTCAGCATGAATTCATTGTTGTCTATTTAGTGCTCTGTTCTTGAAGAAATTAGTTAAACTTTACATTCTAAGTGATAATCGTGCACATGAAACATGTAGTATACCAAATGAAAGCGAACTAACTAATTGTGTGTGTGTGTTCTAAGATTAAACTTTTGCCAATAATCTCATTATTATACATAAATCGATAAAGCACACATTAACGACCTGTTAAAAATTTAAAAATGATAATGGTCTATAAATGAAGAACAAAATCTCTTACTCAACTATGATTATACTTTCCAAATTAATCGTCTTCATCTACAAAATCTAGACAAACGCCAACAGTAGCAAATTTATTGTTCAATAACAGCACTGGCAAAATTACGCAGTTTCCATGCCCATTGAAACTATATATAACTTCCATAAAAATAAAATCTAACCCAAGCAAACTCTTATTGTTACTAATCTCTGTTACAGTTTCATCGTAGTTTCCATGCCTGTTGGAACTATGTATAACTTAAATAAAAATAAAATCTAACCCAAGCAAACTCTTATTATTACTAATCTGTGTTACAGTTTCCGCATTTTCCATGCCTGTTGGAAATATGTATAACTTAAATAAAAATAAAATCTGACCCAAGCAAACTCTTATTATTACTAATCTGTGTTGCAATTTCCGCAGTTTCCATGCCTGTTGGAAATATGTATAACTTAAATAAAAATAAAATCTGACCAAAACAAACTCTTATTATTATTACTCTACGTTATAGTCTCGCCGCAGTTTCCATGCCTGTTGAAACTATGTATAACTTTCATAAAAATAAAATCTGACCCAAGCAAACTCTTATTATTACTAATCTGTGTTAGTTTCATCGTAGTTTCCATGCCTGTTGGAACTATGTATAACTTAAATAAATATAAAATCTGATCTAAACAAACTCTTATTATTACTAACCTGTGTTACAGTTTCGTCAATATATAATGCCTTCATTAGACACGTTATCTAAGGAAGACAGTGATATATTTCCGCAACTGTAACACAGATTAGTAATAATAAGAGTTTGATTGGGTCAGATTTTATTTTTATGTAATATACGTTTTCTTAATAATTGTGCATGATGTTGTCTCATGCCTTAAAGAAGTTGCATTTGTGTGGTTTACGATACCTAGAAAATATTATAATGTATCCAGTACTATAAAAGTAATTAGTGTTAAAGTAATACTAAAGGTTATCATTACTAAACAATACAGAACCAAAATCTATGCCATCGCAATTGACTTACCCTCGATGTAAAATGACTTACAGCTCTATCAAAAAGTTTAACAAGAAATTACATTTAAAAAAAAAATGTGTTACAAATATCTGTATCTGTACTAAAAGAACTTTCTGCTACTTGTTACTTTCTGCTACAATCTAATCTGTTTTATTTCTAATCTCTATCTGTACTAATTAACAATTTTATTGTACTCCAAGTAAAAGGATAGTAATATGTTTAAAAGTAGAGGCGGTTTGTTTATCTTCCACAGGAGGATGAAAATCTTGCAATTGGTCCCTCCGGAAACCTTCAAATTCCATTGGCCAACGGCAATATAATGAAGATTCCTCTAGCTTCTATCAACATATCAGAAGAAGTAAACAAAACGGGAATTTGGAAACAGGTGAATGATAACAACTCTAGTGCCAAAGAAAAAGAAGAGAAAAAGAAAAGCCCTGGGAAAAACTCGTAAGTATCTGGTTGGCTGTTTAACTTCTTTTTATTACTATTATTAATATAGATAATAAATCCTGTTTAGATTAAAGGAAAGATAATAAACAAGATTTGCATGCATTTTTAAAAATTACTTTCCCTTGCTGATTTGTAGTGTATAGCAGCCATTTTCAAGCGATGTGCCTTGACGGAACCAGTGGTGTACCGGGAAAAAGTTAGGACATAAAAACTTATTATTGATGTAGATCCCTACTACAATTTTTTTTTTTCAATTTCGGAAACAATATTTTCTGTTAATGAGGTATTATTAACCTTGAATCCGAAAAAAAAAAAAAAAAAATTCTAAATTACATCAGTAGACTCTTCTGTTTTCTTCAGTAACTTCTTGAACTGCTAAGCTAGAATTGTCGTGGATCTTCGTATCTTAGAACTACTTCAGAAAAGAACCTTACAAAACAAGATCTCTACATATTGGAAAACAAATTATTACAAAATCTTTACAGATGAAAACAAATTACGAGGAAAGGATACACATTCATTCTAATGTAGCAGTTCAAGAAGTTACTGAAGAAAGTAGCAGAGACTACTGAAATAATTTTAAAAAGATCAAATTTTTCATGGATATAAGGTTGGTAGTATTTCATTTACAAATATGTATTTTATAACATCCATATTTTCTGTTATTCAATTGCATTTCTTCCGTATACTGTAATGTTTCTTTATGATCAAAAATGTGCAAGTGACTTAGCATAGATGAAGAAAAAGTAAATAAATAAATAAAATTTGTATAGATACGCCGTAATGAAAAACGCTGATTTTCAAACTGATTAAGTTTCTTTCAAAGTTTTTCCCCTCATATTCATCAATAAAATATCTTGACGAATAAAATTGCTGTAAAGACTCGTAGGATTTAGAAAAAACAAGAAATTTATTTTAAAAAATATTAAAATATATACTCGTTTTCAAAGAATATTTTACCTGCAAAATCGTGCTTACCTCTTTCTCTGTAGGTAAATTGTTTAAATCACATATTCCATAAAAAATCGATATATTCATTATAAGTATAATCGATTAACCCTTTCGTGGGCCATTTTAGTAATGAGAAAACGATGCCTTTTCGATTTTACTTTTGGATTAAGGTTAGTTTACCGATCCCATAAACTTTTTCCATGGATCCATGGTGTAGGAAGCATTATTTCTACTGGACTACTTCAATAGTATCAACAAATCTATGGTGCTGAAACTAATCATGTATGTATGTATGTATATGTGTATGTTCCAAAATAGCTCTGGGACGCCTGGAGCAATTTCAAAAATGTGGAAACAAACTATGGCGACAAGACATCCCTAGGAATGGGAGTGGGAGAAGCAACATGAAAAAAGAATCGAAACGTGCGATATTACTATCGAATCCGTGGTTTTTGTGGTTACTGAGATGAATAGTGACACTTTCTTCCGACTGTACACATTTACTATGTTTTCTGGGTAATAATTTCACTGTTTTATAATATGAGATAATCTGTCTCAATTTATTTTTGAATAGCGTTCGATATACTTGAAATATAAAGTATTAGAATGTACGATGGACCACAAGTATGTATATGAAATATAAAACGCAAAGTTAGTAAGCACGTTACAACACAATTGTTAACAATTCACTAGCTTTCGATAAGTTACAAATTATGTTGTTAAGACACCGAAAACTATTAATTCGACACTAATATCGGTCATTTTCTGTTATTTTTACATTTCGCTCCCTTTCTACCCTTACCATTCTTCACCCCCCATCCGATTGGACTGAACTTAGATTTGAACTTCGTCGGAAGTGTCACTTTTCATCTCAGCGTCCCGAAAACTATGGATTTGACACTAATATCGGGCATTTTCTAATATTTTAACGTGATTCCTCCCACCTCTACCTCTAGGAATGTCTTATTCCCCATAGCATTCGTTTCCAGATTGTAACTAATATGTGTATCAAGTTTGTTGAAGTTGCTCCAGGCATGCATGAGTTACACTGGAACATACACCATAGATTTGTAAATATCTTTTCCAAAGTTGCATAATAGATGGCAGCACTAGCGTAAATAAAATAACTTTACTTTTGTGAGTGTTGTTAAATTTGTTTCGTGGGAAGCATACTTCCCACTGCCCACGAAAGGGTTAAGAAATACGAATAATTTGGGAAAAAGAAGACGAGTTGTCATTAGAAAGTACCTAGCAGGTATTTCTTATGAATTGTATTAGACTGTATTTGAGAAAATTAGCTCTTGTACATTATATGGAAAAATAAGAAGAATCAACTTGTTTTCTTTACACCCTATCCACAGGTACAAATTCAATAAAAATTCAAAGAATGAAAAGTGCTGAGTTCCATTCCTGGTTCAGACTCGCACTTTTTACCATTTAAATTTTTATCTATTTATTTTATAATACAAGTTTTATACTTCTCGTATAATTTCCTTAATCTGTATTTAGTTTTGAATTTTTGCTCTGATGAATTGCGCTTCTAAAATATTTAATCCTATTCCTGACTTTGTGAATTATGGCAACTTGCTAGTATACGGTAACGCCAGCTCTGTACCCACCCCTCCTTCCTCCCCGTTTCCCAAAATATCAAAACTTTATCAGGAATTTTAATTTTTATTCCTCTGTATAGAAACCATAAAGATTTCAATAAGTGAGTAAAATATTCTTAATAGAATTTGGCCCAAAATCACAGTAGAGCTTTTATTCTACAGTATACATTTTATTTTATCACAGTAATATGCAGTGGCGGCGGTTGGACGTCAAAAGTGGGGGGGCAAGACAGGATCTCAATATTTGTATATCTATGTTAGTTTTTTGGTTGCTTCTAACATTTTGTTTGACAAAAAGTTGTATAACTATTAGGATACTGTATTTTCCAGTTAAAATACCGTTGACAAGAGCAACGCAAGTAGATACTAGCCCTTTCTACTCTTAAACAACGAAGGTGTAAGAAGAGATTTGATTCCTTGCTCAAGAACATCTTAAAATTCTGTCTGGAAAATTGTGTGGTCAGATTAGAGGCTTGTTTGATAACAAATTCGCAAAACAAACAGAAAGGATAATATTAATCGAACAGTAATGAAAAATGAGGCTTGTTTCGCAAAAGTTATATTGAAACTGGGAATTAATGAACAACTTATATTTTTAATTCCATGCATGATATTACATGTTATTACTCTTAGAAATACAGTAAATAGTACAAGCATATGCTGCGACATTTAAACAAATAATTTTGCAGCTTCCCGAAAAATATTCGTTGCCATTAGGTACAGATTTCACTTTCTTGGAATACATCAAAACTCAACAATACTTAGAATCACTCCACACTCCAGTTATGCAAAATAATTCTAAAATCTAGAATTATGTTGAATTCACTAAATTTAATTGTATATACAAAATTGTATACAGTATGTATACCCCCTAAATTCATATATTACACTGCAAAACAATGCCGCGCCTTTGACGTGGAAGACCCGGGTTCGATTCCTGACAAGCGGTCATGTGGTTTGTATTCCACGTTAATCAGTAGATCCACGTCTCATATAGCATCACTGCTGAACGGGATGTTAAACTCAAAAAAATCAACTCAAAATATTCCTTACCATTAGAAAGAAAAGACATTTTAGGAACTGTCGATTTTTGTGCAATTAAACAATACTAATTTGGGAGCAGTGTTTCTTCCAGACATGCTTTTGGGAGGCGCTGCCCCCCGAAGCTCTGAGAGTATTCCACCCCCCAAAGGAGACCAAAATAATACGTCTATAATATAATAATAAATAGAATAGCACCAGCAGTGCTCTCCCCGGAACATTGTTTCTGAAAGAAACTTTTTTTTTTTTTTTTTTTTTTTTTTTTTTTTTTTTTGCGAAATGTTATCTCAATTAGTTCTAAAGCGACTGACTAACATATCGAGCCCTTGTAAGAAGAAATGAAAGTACACTCGAATCGTGGCGCTCCAATAGGTTAATTTTTGGGCCACTTTTCGTGGCAATTAAAACGCAATTCATGTAGCTTTCTTCACTGTACGGGAATACAACCAATACGTACTCACGAAACGGCAAATATTTTATGGCACCATTTTTATTCGGTGTCTTCCCACGTGCGACAGTCCTATTAGCGACAGGAACTGTTAACAGTCTTATGAGCGACCGATTCGATCTATTAAGTGCTCTATGAGTCACCGATTCGTTCATACTAAGATAATGGAAGAAGATAAGGTTCTCTCTTCTTCAACTTGTTTTATGCTAATGTGATTTAGAACCTAACAAAATGTACTATGAACAATTTCGCTCTACCTGAATTTAATACGTGAGAATGTTCTCATTACATTCACAATCTTTTATACGTTTTTCCTAATATTATATTTTTCAATTAATTTCTATGAATACATTGACTCTATCAAGGGGAAAACTAACTAAATATTTAGAGTAGCTCCACCTTTGTCTATGATTCTAATATAATTAAAAATTTCAGGTTAAAATAATACGGAGCAGAAGTTTAGATTGAATATGTTTATGGCATAAGAAAGAAATCAGAAAGAGGTATCGGCGCCCGAAGAAAATTTTCTAGGGAGGGGCATATCCATGGTTGCTGTATCACGTCTGGTATATCTGGTATTTAATATACGTGATTTGCTATATTACGTATACATTTTTGTGAGCCAGGGGGACGAACCCTGCCTTCCCATCGGGTGCCCATGGAAAAAAGGTGTTCACCATTTGAGAATATCAAAGAAATCTAAAAACACGGTGTATTCGAAGAAATTATTACACAAGTTACAAATCTCTCGCAGGACTTTACATTTCGTCAAGTTATAAGGGATTATTTCAGATTGCTTCACAACAAGCTTTTATGGATAAGTCAAAACAAGGGAGGAAGGCAAATTAAGCAATTAGTTTACGTTTTAGTAGCTTACAATAGGGAGGAAGGTAGTTTAAAGAGTTTGTTTACCTTTAGGAATATACTTTTCATGGAAATATCCCTGTTGTCTCGTTAAGTTATTTGATATGTTTTATGTCAAATCTAACTCAAAATTAAAATAAGTTTTATTTGCACTCACAGTAGAGGAAAAATATATTTGAAGTACGGTATCACTGGCACGTACATATTTCATACCAAGGTTGTTCGGGCGCTAATAACGCCAGAGACAAACATATTTTACGAGATGGAATCGTATCATCTTCCATCATCTCAATGTAAATGAATCGGTCACTCATAGGACAGATAACAGTTCCTGTCGCTAATAGGACTGTCGCTTCTGGGACTAATTCTTTTTATTCTATGAACCATTAATACATACAAAAACTTCATATTTCCAAATGAAATTATATACATTAAAGGATCGTTTCAAAAAAGTGGGGGGGCAACTGCCCCCCTTTGCCCCCCCTAATCGCCGCCCATGGTAATATGGTGTGAATATAATTTACAAGAACAACAACTAAAGGCAGTAGTAAAAAAGTAGTTATTGTGTTTTTCAGATGTAAAGCATCACGGGCAGTAGCCAATGCTGTGCGATATTCCGCGCGGTGTTGCCGGATTTCGGACTCCTTTCCCTTCTCGCTCTTCCTCTAGTTGAGGTTATTACACATACATTGGCAACATTATTCACAATGTAAATATACTATTTCAGCAAACTCAAAGATTTTGGCTGTGTATCCTAGAAGTATATATAGCAACTGAATAACCTACCTATTAACTTATTCCAGTGGAACTGCTAAACGTTCGTCTTCAACACTACTTTCACTATCGTCTATGTCAATTAATATTTCGCCATTGTCTGAATCTGACTCTTGTAAATTTTTTTATTATGAGTTCGAAAAATTGTAAACAAAAAATAATTCTTCGAGCTTCACTTCGTAGCACTTTTTTTTTTAAAAAAAAGAAAATTCCGCACTTGTACTGGGTTTCCTTAAAGACATTGTCAACTATAATTTTGGAGAACAAATGAACTACCACGAAAGAAAGCAACCCAGACACTGATGAATTTTGTTTATGCTAGAAGAGAAGCTGCATTCCTACACACACAATCAGCTCCTTTGCTTCCATGTCTGTTCCTATAATAACATACTCTTATACTTGATGTAGGTCTCACAACAACAATCCATCTGATTCGTAAGCAACACGATATGGTCGAGTTTGTTTTGGGTTACAATAATTTATGACACCACTCAGACGCCTGGTGCTTTTGCATCCCTGCTAGAGGAATAAAGAAGGAGTACGTAATTGGCCACACATACGTAAGGTATTGAAACGAAGAAAAAAATCATACTGCGTTTCTTCTGTCGAATAAGGAAGAATCTTGTATGAAGGCAATTTCAAAACAATATTACGAATGTCCCATACCTTCTGTTCTTCCACATGAGCTCCCGCCGGGAATCGAATATATATGTAAAAAATACATATATATGAATCAAATTGCAGAGGCTTATTATTTAATTCGATCGCTTACTATTCTCAAGGGTGTAGAAACGGGGGAAAAGAGAGCCTTGACTTTCCAAACTATTTCCAGCCCCGAAATGAGATTCATCTGGTATATGTTTAGCAAACTTATTTAATAGTTAATGCAAATTAGGAACGTTTATAATAAAATACGATTTAAAAAAAAGAAAAAAGAAAACATCATCAATACAGTTTCTGTACCTAATTACAAGAACGCTGATTTCTCTGTAAATTGGGGGGGAGTGCATTCAGATGCAGAAAGCATATATGATGATTTTAAGACAAATTGCATTCAAATTATGCCTAATATTTCACATTTACAAATAAAATGAGGGGCCCTGGCTCCCTCAGTCCCCCCAGGATCGGCGCCCTTGCCTAATTAAAACAACTAATTAATTATATGCTTTATATTCTCATTTTCCTAACTGGACGCTCACCGTGTGATCTCACTACTATATTATTGCATAATAATATCTGAGTTGATATTTTTTCGAGTTTTTTTTCCCTTTAGTATTTTAACCTACATAAACACAAAGTCGGATAAACAGACTGCTAGAAACAGCATTTGTTTTATTATGAATAGCTTATTGATTTATCTCTTACAATCCAGTTTTCAATTTCAGTACTGTCAGGATCCGTCTTTTGTTAAGGTAGCATCGAGAAAACATAATATGTATGTAGTATACATGGTGAGTTAAAATGCTTTTATATTCTGAAAGAGGTCATTTGTTCTGTTCTTAATGTGTGAAAAGCTTTCCTCCCCTGAAAGTAATGTTCCCCTAGAACAACCTGCTGGTTACACCCATGATTATTCTGTAATAAAAGTTGAGTTCTATTTCTGAATTGAAGAAAAATCCACTGGAAATTAGACGCGGGACTCATCACTCGTTTTACTAATTGTTTTATATGGAAACCTTTAAAAGCGTGTATCATAAGAACCAGTTGACAAAAAGATGTAGTTTTCACGTATGTGTTCGTAATTCTTTTCTCTACTTCGTAAAGTGAACAGTTGATGTGCTAATACAATATTTCTAATAAGCGCCTCTGGTATTGTCAAGATTCGCAGTAGCGCGAGAAGTCAGCGTGCGGACTGCTTGTCGCGAATTGTCAACACCGCTCAAAGCCAATTGGACGCCGCGTGAAGCCAACTCAAGGCCATGCCGCTTATCATCTGAAATCTGCTTTAAAAACCTATCTAAAATATTCTTCCAACAATTCTCAATATAAGACATTGTTTTATAAATACAAATATATTTTTATTTTATGATATGATTTTAGTGTAACTTCTTTTTTTCTTAAAAAAAAAAAATAGAAACAGTTCGAACTATCTGCAATATTGTAATACTACTAATATCACGATCATTCCCAACTTTCTGCTGAAAGAAAAATGACGTTTCTTAGTTTATCAATTCTATCAAATGTGTAGTTTCAAGTATAACGAACAAGACTTATTGATCTTAAAATAATGTGTTAAATTTATAATATTTAAAATATTTGTACATTTCTATAAGTGCTTCACGGCCGAAGATGTGTGCATTTTCTCCAACTTGTTTTGAGAAGAAGAAAATAAATAAATAAACTTGCATTGTCTTTAGCAGATGAAACAAATATTAGTATTTCATTGCAGGTCTAAATCTAGAAAACGAGGTAGCAAAAAAGACGCAATAAGTGACGATGAGAAGAAGAGACTGTCAACAATGGCTGAGGAAGATGAAGATGAAGGAATTACAATCAAGGTGGGAATAGGTACTTTCACTTCCTCTACTTAGTCTAGAAGAGTATATTTGTGTGTGTGGTTTCAGATTAGTTATGGAAGGTACGGTAGGTGGGCGTACATTTCGTCATATTATATACATCTATTTATTACCTACATTTTTATTTGTTTTTTTTATGTTCTAGACCAATCGCCAAGGGCGCCGATTTCTCTGTAACTTTGGGGGGACCCAATCAGATGTGGATTTGTATATTCATAGAAAACTATATATCACAATACATATATAAATACAAATTTTTAAAAATACATTGGGGCCCAGATGAGCTTTGTGGGGGGGGGGTCCGGGCCCCCCTCCCTCCTCCAGGATCGGCGCCCTTGCCAATCGCCATCTCCGTTTGTCTCCTTGTATTCTTGTTCGATTTGCATGTATCCCTTTTATTGTTGGACATAGCATTGAGTAGCAGAATTTGAGTCAAAAGTTTGTCATGCATGTCCTCAGATCGAAAAGTGATTGTGTGATATTTTTCTTTCGAACAGTTGGCATCATTTTCATTTCTAGCAATGTGTAACAAAACTTTTCGTTTCTCTGCTTCAAATGTATCAAACAAAAATAAAAGAAATTAAAAAAGCATGTGCTCTCATCGATAAGATATTTATATTAGTGTTATTAATTAACACAGTGATATGTAAACTATCCCGACAATTAGCACGTTTGGCCTTAGCTTAAGGAAAAAAAAGTTAGTAGTATCTGTCCTGCAAATGAATGAGTGGCGTTAACTATTGATTTTGTTTATAATGAAGTAATTTCAATAAGAATGATAGCATTTTGATAAGATTTTGGAATTATTCAAAAATTTAAGACAAGTAAATTTCGTTGTTCTAATAAGCAATTTGGCAACATGCCCTGTCCCCATCAGTCTGTTTGTTTATAGGACAAGAAATAAAAAATGTATTTTGGAAAAGTTCTACGTATATTCGCTGTGCTAGTTATAAGTTTTAAACTGCGAATTTTTTATATCATTACATAATTATAGCAACATTGAAACCGGTTGTAAAAAAAAAAAAAAAAAAAAAAAAAGTTAGTATCTGTATATATTCAACAGTGTGTCAATATTGGGAGCATATTACAATCGCAAATATGTTTAGTTTCTATACTATATATATTCTAAGTTAGTTAGGTTTGTTTGAAAGTGTAAGATTTGGTAATATTTTTTTAAGAGTAAAAGTAATTCCTAAACTCCAACTGTTCATTAGGGGGGCAAGAAAATCTGTCTCCTTTAGCGTAAAAAGTATAATTGTGAGACGTTAAATTACAGATTCCCTCTGCCCCTAACTATTCAGCAGTTTAAAAGTTTTATCGTACTCTAGGATAAAATCTCTATCTTAGAATCCATGTTAAATAGTACTAAATTATCTTACCTTTTTAATTTGGTGTACCAAACTTAGACAATACAATACTTCTTGTAAAGGTTTATATACAGTTGATTGGCACAGTTGTAAAGCTTTATATTTAACTTACCAGCGAAAAGTATTGTTCTGTTAACATTTTTGTTGGCAGTTTTGAGTTAATAGATATGAACAAAAAAAAAAAAAAAAAAAAAAATCATTTACTGATAGCTGAAACCAGTTTCTACCATTTTATATAATGGGCCTGTATGGAATTATTCTGCGATAAGTTTAATAAAAGATTTCGGAAATGTAAAACTTCTATGTCATCCAAGCTCTCTCAATTTCTGACAGGTCGTTAAAGATGTATGCAGTCTGACGTTGTCAGCGTGGTATACAGCCCCCTTTCTGTTGACCAGTTCCGGTGATAATTGTGGATAATACAGGTCCGAGTCTGTCGTTCTGCGACAGCAGCTTGTGATGCACGATGCCCTTCCAATTCCACAAAATACACAGCATAACCTTCCTGGGCGCCACTATGGGCTTTGCCACACACTGTGGAGCTTCTCTTCGCTTCGACCACCATCTTTTTCGTACATTGTTGCCGTAGGTTGTCCAGTTTTCATCCCTCGTCCTCCTGATCAATCGCTTTAGAAATGATTCGAATTCATTACGATTCAATAGAGATTCGTAGATAGAAATTCGATCGAGTGAAAATTTTTGAGTTAGATTTTGTTGCACCCAAACATCGAGGTTCTTTTTATAGCTAGCTTTCTTCAAATGGTTTAACACTGATTATGGATGTCATTGACGCTGTCATGACTGCCGGTCTTGCTTGACTTTGACAGAATATCCCTCCATTTGTTCTGTTCTTAGTCACCCACTACACAGAGCGTCTTGAACAACGAAATTTTCAAGAACAAAAATGACGGAACCATTTTTGACCGTTGTTTTGATAACGTATTTTGTCCATAAACAGCACAAACGTTATCACGAGCCTGCGAAGCATTTCCATTTTATCGAAATAAAATTGAAAATGTAGCGCAATATTTACGTCTTATCATAAGAATTTCAACACTTTCTATAGATACTAGCTTCTACTATCAAACGCCAAATGATGTTAAACTTGACCTGCTGCTACTCACATACCCTGAGATTTGGAATACTAATCCTATCTTGGACACAAAAGGCTCAATAATTTTTAGACCACAGAGTATATCTTGAAGCGCCCTTGTAATTTTAAACTAATAGACAGAAAATGCTGAAATTTTGTACGAGATAAATATCTGGACATTGTTTGATATATTCTGCAGTACTACCAGATTAACAATGTTAGCAACTCAATATAAAGTTATAATCTTCAAATGGCACCGTCAGGGTCGTCCAAATTTCAAAACTAAATATTGAATACGACACTTATTTTCAATACAACATTTATTTTTCGGTGTTATAAACTAAGAACGCTAGTTAACCCAAAAAAAAAAAAAAAAGCAGGAAGAGTACGCTTCTACAATCGTAATAACCTAAGTGAGACGGACGGGGCAATGCACGTCCAAAATGACTTTTTCAAAAAGATTTTATCTCGAGAAACTGCATAAGTTTCATATTGAATCACGTATATAGATTTCGATAAATGTAAAAGATCGTATACCGTTTACAACAGTTCGATATGTCAAATCGTTCCACCAACATTTCATTGTATATTTAACTTGATTTTCGAATAACAATAAGTACAACTGCACCAAAACATATTTTATATTACATTAATGAAACACAAGCGACGTAAAACCGGCGCGTGAATATGAAAACCTCAGACGGTTCAGATTGAGCAGTCATAAGTGAAATAGAAAAAAAAAATAAGCAAGGTGAAAGACTTGAGTTGAATTCAAAGTAATCATTCAAGTTGAGTTCACTGTGTGAAGTAAGTGGCCTCATACCCTTTAAGCGCACGGAGATATAAGAGTATATATCACTCTTCAGATATAAAACAGGCTGTAGTCTCAGTAAAATTTAGAGATTATGAGAGTAAATAGGAGAGAGTAAATGAATAGCTAATTTATTACCTTTACCTTTAGTTAAGTATTCTAGTCCCTGTCACTTCTGTAATTATACTAGAAAAAAACTAGACAGGGAAGTCAGTTGCAATTTAAATAAATAAGTTCAAATGAAATGAAATAAGTACAAAACTGCATTTATTTATATATTCATATTTATTGTGATAAACGTTAGTTAGTTCGTTAAAAATATGTTTATGTATAAGGTGTTTTGAATGAAGGGTGATTGTACTGACGAAAATGAGCCAAAAAGTGTGTAAAGAGTTGTCGAAATTCATTTTATAGAAGGTCATACTTGAAGTAAACAACAGTACGCAATTTAGAATTACAGTAAACTTCGGAAGGAGTCGCCCATAGCAGTAGAGAAATCCCAAACAAAGATAAGTCATTATGAAAAATTCCTTGTACAGCAATCACTTCTGAAATATCGTATTGAAATTCAGAGAGAAAATGCGACTGAGCACAGAATCGAACCCAAGTCTCTGCTTTACTGTGCCAGTGCACTCACCACTACGCCACCCACTTTTTGTTTTTAATTGTTCGTTCAAACCACATCTGTACCAATATTTATAACCGTTCTGTTTGGAAAATGCAGTGAATAATTTGAGAATACGTTGTTTTCATTCTTCCTTTAACATTTTAACAATTTTATCGTGTAAAACTTCTTCTGATATTTCACTGTTACTGTTCACTCGTAAATTTAAAATATTCTTTATCAAGAACTTAAAGTAGTATCTGAATTACTGTTAAAATTATGTGAGTCGCTATTAGGAGTATTACGTTATTACTTGGACTAAATGTGTCACTGCTAGCAGTATATGTGTTAACGTGCTTAACAGGGTATTTCTTTTACATCATAGTACATAAATATAATTAAAAAAATGTTTTAGGAGAGTAAAAACTATCAATTACATATTGTTGGAAACTAACTTACTTACTTACTCCTCTACGCCACAGTCCATATAGGGCTCAGGCCGACTGAACTACACGTCTCTATTCTTCTTTCTCCATGGCCTTGGTTCTCCAACGTCGTATTTCCATTTCTTTCAAGTCTTGTTCTACGTCTTGTAACCATCTCAGCCTAAATCTTCCAGTCAATCTTATTCCCCCTGGTCTTCCATATAGCATCCTTTCCGGTAGTCAGTTCTCGTCTATACGTTGAATATGGCCTACCAACTTAATTCTTCGTTGTTTAATGTGTTCTACTATATCTAAACCTTTATATATTTCGTACAGTTCTTAATTTGTCCTTATCCTCCACGATTCCTCTATTATTTTTGGTCCGTATATTTTTCTCAAAAATTTTCTCTCCCATCGCAGTAATAATGTTTTGTTTCCTTTGGTTAGTCCATGCCTCACTAGTATATGCCACTATTGGTCTTAGGATTGTTTTATATACGGTTTCCATTGTTGGAAGCAAATTAACTATTTTTTATATTATATTTAGCACCACAAAAAAATCATATTTGTCAATTTTTCTCGAAAACTACACATGAGAATTTACACTCAAGGATGTCATTTCGTTCAGCTCAATGTGATCTATATATCGACATATATATGTCATTTTTGGACAATATTATAGTTTAAACGAAAATTAAACTTTAAAAGTTAATCATAATTGTGGTCTATATTCAGGGGTAAAAGTGGATCTGAAAAGGTAGGGGAACGGTAGTAGCGGCATGACGTCACGCCGTCCCCCTGCCTATCTTTGCCCATTGTACTTTTTTAGGAACTGGGGGGACGCCGTACACATTTTCTGGACGTGAAGGGACGGCGTCCATCCACATTTCCCCTCACTTTTACCCCTAAGCTTGATAAGGGTATACTTCAGTATCAAGTTGAACTCAATAGATGGGGTAGTTATCGTACAGCACCATTAAAAAAAAAAAAAGGTTTACAAACATTTTGTTTTCTTTTCTCAAAGACTACACATGGAGATTTATACTTCACTCATATATAAGATCTATCAATTGATATATGTTTGTTTCATCTTTGATTTTTTTTTCTTTTAAATCAGTAATGATATAGTAGAATTTCGTTTCCTTCATTGCTCATAAATGCCTTTTTCTTTAATTATTTAAGTTTTCATTAGTAACCTAATCGAGCAGATAATTTACTTTCTTTGCAAAGTATTTTAAAGATATTTTAGCAATCACACAAAGAGAAAAAAGAAAAGTATTGTGTGAATAAATCTTTATATATATATATATTATTTGTTTTTCATCCTTTTATCTTCGCTTAGTTGAATATACATTTTATACCCGACAACTTTCTGTTCCCTTATGGAAGATGCAACTATCGAAACGATTGTTATTACCTCTTGGCATTTCAATATCAGTATTCTTTGTCGTTATATATATATATATATATATATATATCATTGCATGTCCTCGTATATCTACTTATTCTGAATACACATTTACGGATTTTTCTAATTATACATTTACAATCTAAAGTATATTATTTCAAATAAACAGATATGTGGAGAACTTCGTTTTACGATACTTCACATATTATATATTTATGATGAAATACTGCTGAAATCAAAATATCTTTATTTTTATATTCTGACAACTTCACGTAAAATATTTTTTTATTATTTTATTCTGTTATTTTGAGAATGCACAGATTAAATATTTTTGATAAGATAATATTGCAGCTTGATGTGTCTACCTATTTATATAGATATGTATTTTTTTTAACTAGTACTCATAGTACCTTTGGAGACTGGTGCGTGCTACGTGCTACAATTGTTTTAAGTTTGATTTTTGTAGATGTATATCATCTGTAGAAAATATATAATTTAAATATAAAACTAATATGAATGTGCATGTATTTTATTACTGTGTTTGCGCTGTCTGTGTGCAGATTTAGGATTTTGTGTGATATAATTTCTACTATATTTATGTACACTCTTGTTAAGAAAAACAAATTTTACCACCTACCTGCCTTTCGGCAGCTGTACACTCTTAGTCATATATAGGATCGAATTAGAAAGAGAAAGACTAAAATGTACTGGCTTAGACGCAGCCTTAATATAATTGCTGCAAGCTTACATGTCGAAACATTTTACATGAGTAAAAGTTTTTCTCTTTTGATGAACAAAAAGGGTGGCCATTTTTCAAAGAACAAGATTGTACTTAATATGAGTACTAAGAAATGCAAACAGCTTTTGGGGCAGTATTTTGTTTAGTTTTAGATTTAAAAATTAAGGATTGGATCACGTATCTGATATTTCTGAAAACTAATACATTTTAGGAACATACTGTATTTACTTAATATCATGTAGTGAATAATATCATAATAAAATGATTCATGGTTTGAAAGTTTCAATCAATGACATTGACATTATTGCTATGAACCTGAAATAAATTTTGCAAACCTTATATATACACTTTAAAACCTTGGATTAAAATAGGTGTCTTTGTCTTCTTAATTTTCTTATGGTTAGGATTGCTAAAAGACCTAACCTATATCATTTCAACATAATGTTGAGGATATTGATTGCATGCATGTATTAATGCATAATTATTAGGAGTAAATAAAATATCAGTTATACAGGGTGTTTCAAAACAACACTGGCAACGTTTGGGAGGTGCTTCCTGACACCAAGATAAGACAAAAAAGTATAGACCAACCTCGGTGCAGAAATCCGTCATTTCGGAGTTATAGGCTGCCGAAAACATGAAAAAATAAATTTTAAAGGTCCATAACTCCAATACTATGGGATCTACCGTAGTTGGGTCAAGACTTCACGTAGGAACTAAAATGTGCGCTATCCAAAAATACGTGCTTCAGAATTCTGCGGTATTGACGCAACAATTTTTTACAGAGGAAGTTTGCACAAGGGTATATAATTTGAAGTATTCACCAACTACCTCTATAAAATTTTTTGCAGGAAGTACCGTAGGAATTCTGAAACACGGATATTAGGATAGAGCACATACTAGTTCCTATGTAAAGTCTTGACCCGACTACGGTAGATCCTATAGTATTGGATTTATGGACCTTTAAATTTCATTTTTTTTTTTTTTTTTTTTTTCATGTTTTCGGCAACCTATAACTCCGAAATGACGAATTTCTGCACCCAGGTTGGTCTATACTTTTTGTCTTATCTTGATGTCAGGAATCACCTCCCAAACGTTGTCGGTGTTGTTTTGAAACACCCTGTATACGAGTGATTACATAATACTGATATCTTACAATGTATTTCTAGTTTCTTTGACGCTCTAAGACAGTTTTGAATTGTAAATAGGTTTATTTGTTTGTGATTTCTGTATAGGTTATTGCCTCTGTTATCTTCTTTAAATTACCCAATTAGCTCATGTTTAATTAGGTTGCAAGAGAATGTTCCAACAAAGAATAAGAATAAGATATAGTTTCAAGAAACAATAGGCTTTGTCATTTTCACTCTCCAAGTTCCGTAACGATATTTTTACACCAAAAATATTTTCGAATCTATCATTAGTGTGTTTTTAGAATATGTTCAGTTAAGAATTCGTTTAAAGTTTGGATAATATTAAAAAAAAATCCTTAAAATATAAAATTGCTTCTTTAGATATCGGAGAGATGTATGACAGTATTCCTTCTTCTTTAGTATCAGAAAGACTCAACTAGAAAGTAACACCTGTTCACATAACTACATCAATAATTCAGCTTCTTTAGACAACTTGTTTCCAATTTAAATAAATAAATAAACAGGTCTCTGGATTAGTAATGGAAAATCCTCTCTCACAATTTTTAGCAAATCTCACCATCGACCACTTCGAAAACAAAATTCTAACAAATTCATGTCTAAGCACCATAATATGTGCACGCTACGATGATAATACTATCATCCTCTACAAAGACTCAGAAACTAAATGAACTCTTCAGAACTAAATAATATTCACCCTAAGAGAAACTTCATGAATAAAATTCGAAAATGCGTTTCTTGAACATTTATATTTAAAAAGATTAATTCTTGGTTTCGATAATATCTGAATATCAAAAAACAAATTCATGTGACAGTTACATTTTTGCTGCTTCCTAGTGCCCACACTCACAAAACATGAACCTATGGACAAATTTTTATAAAAGAATCTACAGACTTATTTGAGCCGTGTTTAAATGAGGAACTCTTAAAACAGAAACGTTACACATCACCAGAAAATTAAAAAAAAAAAAAAAAAAAACGGATATAAGGGGGATCAAATATAAAGACAGAAAAATACTTCTAGAATTCAATACCTGACTCAAATTCACAACGCACAAAGAAGAAAATGTACAAAGGAAAATAAAATCAGCATTGAATACCAGGGCTATGAGAATAGAGATGAAAGATGGGTTTGCAGTGTCATATGTAAAGAGCTTATCACCCAAACTAAAAAGTGCTTTCTGATATTTCATCATAAAATTAGCTTCATCTTCCCCTTTAAACATACAAAAATCAGTTTTATTTCACAAAGAATATTTCGTAAAGAGCTTGAAAACTCTTCTGTATATAGTGTATGTAGTGACATATTCATGTGGAGAAAATGGATTGGTTATGGTCGAATGAGATTATAATTTAAGTATAAAGGAACATGTGGACACATTACACACTTAGAACAAAGACCGGTTTCAACACTAACTAAACATTTAAGTGGGTGTGTAGCTATTCATTAGTAGAATTGAAACGAAAACATAAATTCAAAAGGGTAACAAGCCATTTAGTTGCTTAGGTTGTATCCATTATGAAAGATGAATCCAGACCAGACTACACTGGATGATAGCTCATCTCTAAGGACTTTGTTCCGATCATTTAAAAGTACGTAACTAATTCTACTAATTGCGTCAGTACGTAATTAAATGGCCTTTAGAGTTATAAAGAACAACTTTGAAAATGTGGCTGATTGCAATTTAATAGAAGGATATTACACATTATTATTCCAAATTTGGGTAGAATATGATACTATATTTAAAAAAATAAAAAAGTTCAGTTATTAGGTTAACATATACTTTCGTTTGTTATTTGTCACTACTGCCATCTGTGAATAATCTAGGTAAATATAATATTCTGTATACTATCATGTGTTAGTTATTGCGAGTTTGTTGTTGTTGATGATCGGTTGAACAAAACCTCCAGCGATAAGCTCGGAACATTCCGTAATATTAAATAATTGTTGAGGACAAAAATTGGTGCATATATATACGTACATATATACCGGTATATATACTGTCTCAATGTTTGTCCTCTTACGCCTGTTCAATATACAGTAAATAAATAACAAGTCTAATGAAACACCATTTAAAGGAAGAACTAATATTTGAAAATCGTTTTTGTAGACATGGTAGCCTACTTTACAAAATCAAGTTAAATATCGTTGTCTTTTATTATCTTCAACAAGCTCGATTAGCAGTTTCTTCATATCTCTTCTGTGGTTCATATTTTCTCGGTTTCTTTCTGTACGAAGTTTATCAGGGGTAAACTTTTACCGAAATCTTTGGTTATAGACGATACATAATATTGATGCGTGCAAATTAGGTGGTTAATAGCGTAGACAAGCTACAAATGCTGAATCAAAAAGAAGTATTTCACCATTAGCTATAAAGATTTCATTCAAATATGATCATACTTCATAGAATTAAGCAGTACTTTTATTTAGGAAAAGAGAAATCCTGTAATTCATGATAAAAAAATATATCAGATACGTGAACATTCCTTGTAGAAACACACGCAAAAAAAAATGTATATTTCATTTATAATTTTTGTCAAAACTGTTGCTTTGCAGATTGATCACCCTCGAAGCAATGACCTGGAGGATGCAAAGAAGGCTAATAGCATGAACGGGGCAGAGACTTCCGTATAGGACTCAGTGAAGATAGTGAAAAAAATAAAAAGCTTCAACGAACCTAATTTTTTGAAGTCATAGGTGAAAGGCGGGTTTGTGTTGATGTTATTACAATTATTCCCCAAATTGTACAAATAATGATGCATTTTTTAAAAAAAAGAGAAAACATCAGATTGTGTCTCAAATTCGTTTTATTTTTATTTATTTATTTTTTTTTTAGTTTCTTGTGGAAAAGTTGGTTTGAAAAAAAAAATCTGAATCATTATTTTTTCTAAATCATTATTTAAAAAATCTCTTTTACATGTCGAGAGAGGAAAGGGTACTACGGTAAAGTAAACGAAAGAAAGAAAGAAAGAAAAAATATTAAGTTACATGAAACTAAGATACTTGATGTCCCTTTTAACATCTTATTTCGGAGAAAAATAAAGTATTTATGAATATGGTTCCGCAGGCGGGTTGGATTAAATATTGTTGATACTCAAAGTCAAACAATAAGCTTGTTACTTCATCTTATGTTTTTAAAGAAGTAGTTAATATTTGTCCTGAAACTTCCATTAATAATATTTTTTTAAGAACTAGCTAAGTGTGAAAGTATCATTTATTAGGAAAAGGTAAATATTTATTATTTATAATGCTCACTTTTTATTTTATGTTGTACTTCATAATATTATCTTACAATTCAATATATCTATTTATCATGCCAAAGTAATATTTATTGAGAAATTATTTTTTAGGCTGTATATATATATATTAGAAGGGAATTGTATTTGTGCTGAACAAGAATATTAAATATAAAGAAACCTGAATCCATTGTGAAGTGTCGCCATTTCTGTATGTGATTAAAAAAAAAAAATAATTACTCAACTTCCATAGATTTTTTTTTTGTTGGTAAGAAAAAGTAATCTAGTTTTTAGTAATTACCGTACATTACATAAAATAGAATTTAACGACAAATTTAAAGCAATACAAGAAAATTAACTGTGCTGTGTACATAATATTTTTTTTTTAAGATAATGAAGTTATGTTTGGTATGTTTTTCTTTCTGTAAAAAAACAAGTAAAGAAAAGAATGCTGATTATTTCTAATTGCAATTTGACGTAAATTGCATTAATCATATTAATAATAGAATGCGCAAGAAGATCGAGTGAAATGAAGTGCAGAACACAACATGGTTTAAAATTAAAAAAAAAAAAAAGAACGTGCAAAATAATTTTAAAAAAAGTGCGATCTAAGCTTATAATAACGTATATTTTTTTGTGTGTGAGTGAGTGTAAATATTGGGTATTGCCTTCTCCTTAACTTGAACTATATGGTGTAAATATATATATATAGATATATATTTATGCATTAATTTTATATATATGTATACATATTAAAGAGTCAAGGAGATTTGGAAACCTTCCCACATAGGTATAAAAATTTTAAAAAATGTGTACAAAAATAGATAAATAAATAAATAAATAAATAAATAAAATGAAATCAATGAAGTAAAGTGAAACCAGTTACAAAGGTCTCATGTTGTGTGCTGCGCATTTTTGCTCCTACAAGAACTGCCTCAAATAGGTAGCAGCTTCTTTTTTCATTAGCATAAATTCAGGGAAAAAAAAAATAAGAAAATTGTTTCCATAGATAAAATAAAGTTACTTTGATAAGTGTGTGTGTGTGTGCGTGTGTGTGTGTGTGTCCTTTTGTGACTAGATGACTCCTACACGTTATTCACTTTACACTGTACATGTGTATAGTGTTTAGAGAAACAATTGTTGAAAGTAGCTGCTTTGTGTACATAACATTGACCTGTGAAAAAAGTGACTGAGGAATTATGAAAAAGTCTTTTGTCTTCGGCATTTTCATAGTCTATCCATTTTTTTCTTTCTTTCTTTTAACTTGTGTTATGTCATGGACAGGGCCGGATTTAGGGGGGTGTATTGGTGCACGTGAACCCCCCTCCCCCTTCGTTGTAAATATACACTATCTAAAATGAGAAGCTAGCAGTGAAAATAGCAACACTTTCTGGCGTTATTTTTTTCCCATTTAGGACTTAAGAGAAAGCAGAGCTTTGTAGAAGCAGTAGCTTGTCGATTTTGTGAAGGTTGAAGGAAATGGATTCACCAAACAAAACAATATAACATGTCAAGTAGGGAAGAAAATAGAAGCCATGAGGAGAGATGAACAGTTTTTCCTGCAATCACGTGCGACCCTACCTACCCCACTCCCCCCGTTCTATATATCACCGTTGTCAGGGGTAAAGAATATTGTCGCATACCATTTTGAAGAGTTTCCGTGTGATTGGTTATTTTGGTAGTGGTTAGTGCACCTCCTTTAGAAAATCGTGGATCCGGCCCTGGTCGTGGGTTTGAAAGAATTACGTTATTTTCACTTGGAAAGGAAGAAATGGGGTTATCTGAGCAAGATTACCTCGGGTGCTAAAAACCCCTAATTTGATTTCAGGCAATTTGAATTTATGGTGGACAACTCTGCATTCATGAGTTTCTGTCTGAGTTCTCCGTTTTTCTCTCACTTTGTTTGTTCCATTTAACAGCAGCGACTTGTGCTTCCATGTTGCAAAGTTTCAGCGTTTTCTGTTTGCTCTAATAAGAATTTAGTTTCAAACACCTTAAAGCACAGAAATCACCTTATGAAATCAAAAATAAATAAATAAAATACATTCTTACTTGAAATTCCAGAGTGCTGCAACATAGAAGCGCGAGCCGCCAATTCCACCATTTACATCATCGTCATCCACTTGCATTTATCATGGTTTCCATTAACCTATAACACTATACAATTTTACATGTATTAAATGTGGAAATTGTAAAAACAAATAAGAATAAGAACAAGACACCGTACTAAGTTATTTATTTATTTTTTTTATGACGGATATTAATTAAAATCAAATACATTGTATATATTCAATGATTTTACTTTTTTCTTGTGATAATGTAATTAACAATCTATATTTTTTTTTTAATTTAATTTAATTCTAGTTCACGTTGAGTTTCATCTACACGAATGAAAATACTGTTGCAGACAAACTTAGAGATCTCTTGCCCCAACCACTACTCATTTTCCTCTACACAACCCTCGTCTGATCTTAGGCGCACGTGCGCTGTCATTCTCTTCAATGTTGCCGTCCTTCCGTAACACTTGTATAGACCGTATCGAAAGAAATATCCTTTCAGCTGAAACTGAATAAAATTCAGCACTTTAAAAAAAAAAAAAAAAAAAAAAAAAATGGAAAATAAAAGAAAGGGACCACAAAGGCAATGTTGATTTTTAGGTATAAATCTTTAACAAATGTCGCCAAGAATAGCAGGGAGAGTTTTGAGGACTTTCCAGTTTCCACGAAAAAAGTATCTCTATCCATGTCTGCTAGTTTATGTTACTAATCTAGGCAGGGAATGGCTAGCGTAGTAAGTAGTGCACCAGCACGATAAGCTAGAGATCCATGTGCGTTCTCTGACCCAGTTGCATATATACACTCTTTAAATTTCAAATCTTACCTACCGTACAATCCGTAAATTACAACTTATAATTTCTTAAATGTAAAATTTAAATTTAAATTCCATTTTTTTTAAATCCATGTCATCATCATCAGGTACACTCACAAATAATTTAACATATACCATTTCTCCTTATTAAAAATCTTATAATTGACATAACACAAGTTTCTGCTTATTGGTATAATATTTAATTTTAAAAATATACATAATTAAAAATCATGTTATATTGTACATTTAACTATTTTGTATAAAATGATTACATTAACCAATTCATTAGTTCTTTTTTGTGATATACATTTATGCAAAATATATTCATTTTGTGATTGTTTTTATTATATATGTGTGTAAGCAAAATGAAATGGTGATTTTTTTCTTTTAAATCATTATCATGAACGTGTACTATGTTCCGAAAAGAATAATATATATATTTATTTTGAAAGAAAGAAGGAAAAAAAGTTCGTCGAGTTTATTATCGATTTAAGGTAACTGTTGGCGAAAATGTTAAGGTCGATGAATTTTACAATCTGTAAGACAAGACTGGACTAAACACAAGGTCAAAAACTTTGGTAGTTTTTAATTAGACTGTGATGCAGTGTACAAAACCTTGTGTGATATAATTTATTGTACACCATGTTAGAACACCTGAAACATGCATAAAGGGAAATAATATATAAATATATATGAAGTTGCCTAGTTGAAGCATTTAACTTAAATGTCTGTGTGAATTAATTAATTGGACGTTTTCATTGCTATGAAAGTGTGTATGGGTGTTTCAAGATCTGCTGTAAGAAGAAAACAGAAAGAATTCAAGAATGCCAGTATTGAATGTATATTCGGCTTCAAACAAACAAAAAATTTAAAAAAAAATGTACTTTTAAGATTTGCATTTTTACGTGATTGTTCTAAAAATGTGGCACTAAAGAATATAGGTATATTTTTTTCTTTCAGTGTCACACACAAAAAAGAGAAAAAAAGTTTGCTTGTATGAGTTATGACAAGAAAATGGGGTAGTTGTAAAGTTATATATATATTCATGTACATGCCTTGACGGTTGGTTTTTAGATTACATTCATGCCCATTTGTATCATTCCTCATTTGCTTGTTATCATCAGTGAAAAGAAAGGAAAGGAACTCATAGCCACTATTTTTTTCTTGGCATCATCATCTTCATCATTATCATCTCAATTTTAACTAGGTCATACATAATATATATATGGTTATTCAAAGTGACGAAAAATTGCAAAGAAGAAAGAAGAAAACCGGCACCTGTTAAAAAAAAGTTTAGTTCACTCTATGCCATGGTCATCATTCTTAGAGTGAATTGCTAAGACAGGTTTCAATATACAATATATTTCATGCTCATACACTGTTAGACATTTAAAACTGAGAAAAATAAAGAACTAAAAAAAGTAAACGCTCTTTGTTTTTTATTTATTAAAATTCAATTTCTTATTTTTTTTCCTATTATACCTTTAAAACACAATGATATATTTTAATATTATATGTTGTATATCATTTTCCTTGTATCAACGTTTAAAATGCTTATATAATAAAAATTGAATGAACTTCTATATGCATGGTTTCTCAACTAGCAGTACATGAGCCTCTGTTGGGATACATGCGACGTCTGCAAAGTAGCGTAAAAGTATTGTAAGGTTCCATGTGTTTTTACACCATGCTAGGTGCAACCATATGTTTGTACATCACGTACTAGAAATAAACACTCCAGAGGCGACATTCACAAAAGAGGGCACCGTCCGCCATCGCCAACAGTCGACAAATGACGGAGATCAACGAAGGTAGCCTATATTTTAGGATAAAAGAGGAGAGCACACCACAGAAGATATCAATCTCGCTCGATTGATCAAACCACCAACTCTTTAAGACGTCTGAGAGTTACTCTTCCCATACGCTCTAAGACGCGTGGTCATTATGCTCCTTTCTATCTCTCTAAGACGCTCGGTCATTGAGAGGCGCCAAATCCACCGAATTCTCTTAAGACGCATGGCCATTGAGAATTCCAACACTCCTCTCTAACACGCATGGTCATTGGACTCCTTTAAAACTTCACCAACAAACCTCCAAATGATGGGAGGGACTTTTACTTGTTTGTAATATTTTGTATTCAAGAGGAAAACTTTTATAATAAAAGATGATGGGAAAGTGCAAACTTCCGTGTACCACGTTTTAGCTCTACCCTATAGGCAGAAAACTTTTACAATTTTCTCTTGTTCGAGACAAAAGATGTAAAGTATTGTTGCTGAGTCGAAAACTCAGTCTAGTCTAGTAATTATCCCAATATCCTCTGTTATTTGATAAAGCTGTAAAATTTTTATTGGTGATTGCTACTAATTACCTTTTTGAGTGTGGATTTTTTTCTATCATGTATGCCAAAAACAAGTACAGGAATAAGTTGAATGAAAATCTTTCAGTTTAACGTCCCATGCATGGGCGCCCGAAGGGGTGGGCAGGGTGGGGCCCGGGCCCCCCTCTGGCTCATGGAAATGTATACGTAATATAGCAAACCACGTATATTAAATACCAGACGTAATATAGCAACCATGGAGATGGACCCCTCCCTAGAAAATTTTCTTTGGGCGCCCCTGGTCCCATGTGTATGCCTGTTAGACTAAGGAAGACAGATGATTTAAGCAAATGAAGATGATGGAACAATTGGTAGAATAAGAATGGGACTATCCCGAGAAAACCCACAAACATGATGTTGTGCACCACAAACTTATTTGATCGGGGATCGAAGCAGGGACCCCACACTCTAGAGGTAAGCGCTCTACTACTGAGCCACTGTGCTCCTGACAAGTTGAATGTTGAACGCAATTCAAGATTAAAATTAAAATCAATTGATGCGAGATGTTGAAAAACTGTGTTTAACTGAACAATCATAACTTTCCCAATGAAGAAACAATGTGAATGCTGTAACATCTTCTCTTTACATTTATTATCTTACCCAGAATGTAAGGTTATTTCAGAACTGAATGAAGTACCATAATCGAAAGAAATATGTGTTCATTTCAACGTTGTTTTTCAATTTTTAAGAATTGGAATATTTTAATAAGCAATCCATTGAATAGATTCAAAAAAAATATTTGGTTTTTCAATCTACATTTTTAAAAAAAATATAATTACTTAATTACAAAATAAGTCAATAATAGATGTGTAATAATAATATTTTTTTTTCATAATAACTTTGACCACTTATACATGAATATTATCTATATATTAATATACTAGATTTACTGTATATGTTTGTGGTCAAAAAGTTTATATGTTTGCGGTCAATTCTTTTGGCAATGATATCTCGGAAACCACAAGCTCTAGAAAAATGCCGTTTTCACTAATCTATTGCAAATTTTGTGTAGATTGTTCAGTTCTAATTGAATATTTTTTTTAAAAAAAAGCAGTTATTTCTTTATTACATTTTTTTAGAGGTAGACTGGAAGTGTTGAAATTTTAAGAAGCATCATACCCTACGAGTTATACATTCCAACACCACACATTTGTATATGGGGTAGTATATCTTATTGGATTTTGTTTCATGGCCAAAGGATAACGAAAAATGCAGAATAACCATTTCGTCAGTCTAAGATTAATCTTTATTGTTTGGAGTGTCTTGCCCAATGAACACCATATGTCACTAACATTATAATTATGTGTTTAATGTATTTCCTTATTACATACTGCATGCAAGAAGAAAGAAAACGCTGAAGAAACTCCAACCGGAAGTAGGCTCAAATCTTGCAAATTGTGAGAGATATTGAAAAAAAAATTAAAAAATTCCCTTTATGATACACCTTGTCGATTTTTATCAAGACGTCCTTCACTTGTGTTTGTAAAGGGACATGTACAGATGTTGTAAGGAATGACAAGAAGATTCATGATCATATGTGATTGATACGCTGTGTAGAGAGCGCAGGTTCAGCTGGTCAATATTAAAAATGGTGGCACGTACATAGTGAAAGTTGAGAACCCCCTGTTCTATAGGGTTGATACGCGATTAAATATTAAAGAATAATTTTCGTTACCCATTTTTATTAATGTTTCTGTATTCGGTTGTTTGTTCAGATGGATAATTTCGTACAGTTTGTACTAGGGATGGCCAGAACCGGTTCCTAGTGGAACCGGTTTTCGGGTCTGAACGGATCCGGTTCTAGAAGATCCGGTTTTTCGGATCCAGGTCTGGAACCGGTTTTTCGGATCCAGGTCTGGAACCGGTTCTTCGGATCCAGGTCTGGAACCGGTTTTTCGGATCCAGGTCTAGAACCGGTTCTTTGGATCCAGGTCTGGAACCGGTTCTGAAACAGAACCGGTTCCTCGCAGAACCGGTTCCGCTGGAACCGAAACTTTGTGACCATCCCTACGCTAAACCCGAGCTGCTGGCAAGCTGTGAACAGTATGCTAGATGAAATGGTGGAAGCGACAGGCAGGCGCCCAGGCGGCGGCAGCTTGTCTCATTTGGCTAAATAAACTGGGTAACTGGCAAACTCATTGGTTAAACAGGCAAACTGGCCAACTCATTTGGCTAAACACCCACTGGTGGACCAAAAAATTTTTTTCTGGGGGCACAAGCGGGTCTGGGCGAGGAAGGCACAAGCGCATGGTCCTCTTTGCATTATTTTTGAAGGTGAACTTTATGCCTCCTTTACGGGTCTTTGGGGGCTTTCGGATCCAGGTCTGGAACCGGTTCCTAAGATCCGGTTCTGGAACCGGGTTTTCAGATCCACATCTGGAACCGGGTTTTCAGATCCAGATCTGGAACCGGTTCCTAAGATCCGGTTCTGGAACCGGGTTTTCGGATCCAGGTCTGGAACCGGTTCCTAAGATCCGGTTCTGGAACCGGGTTTTCGGATCCAGGTCCGGAACCGGTTCCAGAACCGGTTCTAAAAACCGGATCTCCAAGAACCGGTTCCGCCGGAACCGGAACTTTGTGGCCATCCCTAGTTTGTACATAAACGAACTGTCTTTCTCTGTAATAGAACAAAGTAAATCTATGAAACTTGCTGTATAGCTATTAGGTGTACCTAAGTGTGCATTCCACAATCTTAGTCTCTTGAAATTCATTTAACCTTTGAGTTGAAACATTGAAAATATTTTTCGTCTAGTGATCATGCTTATACTTCTTCATGAGCTTCATTATTGTTATGTGACAGCCAACAATTGGGTAATTCTATATCGATGAGGATCAGTAGCAATTCTTGAAGGAAGTCACAATATTAAGAAATATCGGTATTTTATTTCTACAAGCCAAGGGAAGAAATGTCATCTAATATACTAATTTTTGTACACAGCACTCTGAACTATACGAAGTTTTCTTCCCTTAACTATCAGCGATGACAGTAAATTTTTTACAGATGTAATATCCCTTAAGATAAGGCACTACAAAAAATCAACGTGATATTTGAAATTTAATCGATACGAGCTACTACCCAAAATATCCGAGGATGTCATTGTAAAAATCAGAAAACTATTCTTACATCCTTATATCCTCTGTCGCCTTCAAAGTAGTCCCCTGCCTCCGGCATGTATACAACGATCCCAGCTTGTTCACACTTTTGGAAACACTCCTGGAAGTCCGCAGGGTAAAGGGTGTTTAGGACCCGTTGCATTTCTACTTGGATTGTCTTCAATGGAGTCAAAATGTCGTCCTTTCAACGTGAGTTTCATCTTCTGGAATAGGTAGAAGTCGCACGGGACTAGGTCAGGGGAGTAGTGAGCTGGGGGACCGTTGCTATGTTGTTTTTGGCCAGAAATTCCCTCACAACGAGCGAGGTGTGCGCAGGAACGTTGTCATGGTGCAGCAAATAATCTTTCGTTTGCCATAGCTTTGAAGGTTTGCGCCGAACATCTTTCCTCAGTCTCTTCAAAACCTCGCAGTAAAACATCCCGTTGACATTTTGACAGGTGGAATAAACTCCTTATGCACAATTCCTCGAATGTGAAAAAAAAAAATGATTAGCATCGACTTGATGTTGCTGCGAATTTGTCGAGCTTTTTCCGGCCTTGGAGAGGATGGCGTCTTTCATTGTGATGGTTGCTGCTACATTTCCGGGTCATAACCATAGACCCAAGATTTGTCACCTGTAATGATTCTGGATAAGAAGTTTGGACATTCTCGAACTGTTTGTTGCAGCTCAGTGCACGTCTTAATTCTGAGGGTTTCTTGGTCGATGCTGAGAGGGTGAGGGACAAACTTCGTTGCCATTCATTTCATGTTCAGTTCATCGGATAGAATTCGTTGACATACATTGTACGACAGTCGAAGTCTGTTACAAGCATCGAGAGTTGTCTGCCTTCTGTCTTTGCGAATTACATCAAGCACCTTCATGATCATTTCTGGTGTTGTGCATGTTGACGGTCAAACATAATGTTTGCTATTTTCACAGCCTTCTTTGAAACGCTTGAACCAGGGGCGTAAATAAGAGCACCGCATACCCCGCATTGCCGGGGGCCCGAAGCCACCACGGGGCCCCAAATCGTGATGTAGGACGTAGAGAAGGGGCCCCATTCCACGTTGTCTGCGGGGTGGCATCAAGCCCTTAGTTACGCCACTGGCTTGAACCACTCAAATGTTCTTAGTTAACTCAGTGCACTCTCACCAAACGCCTCTTTCAGCATGCGGTGGGTTTCGGCTTCAGTTTTCTTCAACTTGTAAGTTCTTCAACTTCAACTTGACGAAATGATATTGATGATTACCTGTATTCTTTGAAGCTATGTTGAATGGAGATGCAGTGTTGTATCAAATACATCAAGTTCAAAAAATGTATATAAATCGACGTCATACGCATTACGCATCTGCTGATATATAAAGGTAACAAAAAAGTTCTGTCGCTTTTTCACCCACCACCTTCGTACCTGGAAGATAAAAATAGTCCTCATCAGCTTCGACGACCTTCTGCCAACTTCTGGAAGGCCATGCATTCCATCGCGGTAGAACTTGGTGGGCCGTTAAACGAAGAAGGTATCAAGTGCATTTTGCATCTCTACTAGGGATTCGAATTGACATCCTCTAAGGTGATTGTCCAAGGAATGGAACAAGTGATAATCGGACGATGCAATGTCCGGGAAGTATGGGAAACACTATACAATAGTGTTTCCCATCCAAGGCGCAAAATAGTGTCCCGGGTCATCCTAGCCACGTGGAGCTTAACGTTGTCCTGTAACAGGAGGACCCCTTTGCGATTCAGAAGTACTGGTTCTAGATTTTTGAGTTTTTCTTGAACATGGCTCAACTGCTGACAGTACATAGTTGCATTGATGTTCTGACCAGCTAGTAGCAGTTCCCGATGCTCGATGCCCCGAGCAGTCCACCAGACACACAGGAGGACCTTCTTCTAGTGCAGTGCTGGTTTCGGCTGTTTTGGAATTAGTTCATGGGATGCTAACCAATGATAACGATGTCGTGGAGCTTCGTATAGGGCCCACTTCTCATCACATGTCAATGCCCTGTCCACGAATGGCTCCTTCCTCAGACGAGAGAGCAAATAACACAGGTGTCTGCTCGCGTTGCCTTCTGGCCCGGAGTCAAATCATGTGGGACCCATCGACTCAACTTGTAGTGTTTCCCAAGTTGATGGAGGTGCTAGTGAATAGTTTCTCCATTTACACTGAATTGTAGTTCCAGTTCCATGTCTGGCCACTGTTCGCCTTAATTGCTGCCTGAAGATCTTCATCTCGTGAATATGTTGGTCTTCCGGCACGTGGTGCGTCTTCGAGTGTTTCGTCACCGCCCTTAAACAGAGTCCTTAAATTTGTTAAACCACCGCTGCACTGTCCGCATAGTCACGACACCCTCACCAAAGTCCAGGCATATCTTCTTCCCCGCTGCAGGGGCGTTTGACCCCAGTTTGAACTCGAACAGCATACACGCCCTTATGACGCTCTGTGGAGGTCCCATGTTCACTCTGTTCTTACGCAAGTTCACGGTGTAACTGAACTGCCACAACCAGGCAGTATGTTGGATATCAACAACTGATTTTCGCCTTATCTCCATTTGCATTCAACTCACGGTGTGAGAGTCAATGATACACAGATCTTCACAAAAGCGATAGAACTTCCTTGGTTAGCTTAATATATTGATATATCAGTTAAGAGAACAATCAGATATTTGAACCAATCCTTGCATTTTTAGGTTTTAGCTTCGTGTATGTTGGTTAACTTCTATCCTAACTAGGGGTGTTCGATAAGACTGAAGACCTATCGAACTTCGGGAGTAAAAATTTATCGAGTTGTCATCGGTTACTCGAAACCGTTCGAGTATCTGAAATTAGCGAAGTTTCGTGTATTATCGAAATTTCGAGTATTATCGAAGTTTCGGGTATTATCAACATTTCGAGTATTATCGAAGTTTCGGGTATTATCGATATTTCGAGTATTATCGAAGTTTCGGGTATTATCGATATTTCGAGTATTATCGAAGTTTCGGGTATTATCAAAAGTAGTGATGAATAGTTCGGTTCCTTCACCTCTCCAATGATTTCTTCTTGCAGCCAAACTAGTCAAACAACTTTTTTTTTCATCTGATAAGTTATTGCAAAGTTGTATTTGTCGAAATCATATGTAAAATTATTTTTCTGCCTGCCCCGTTATTGGCGCAATCGGCAAAGTGACTATTAGTAGACTAACGTTGTCTTGGATTCCAATTCCATTCCGTTGATGCATGTTTTCTCTTCCTCTTTCTTTCTTCTGACAGACTGCTTAAACCTTGTACAGATCTGTGGGGGAAAAACTTTTCCTTCACTACATTGCTAAGGAGAGAAGTTATAAAATGAATACTCTGCATATATATAATACATATTATATACAACTATGATAACCTCGAATACATCGTTTCTTCCTAACCCTCCGATAATCCCGAACTTTTCAAAATATTCAAGCAACTCGACAAATGCGATCATATTGATATATTTCTGTATTTGCTGCTTTCAAACAATTCAAGATTCTCGAACAGTTCGAGTGTCTCGAAGTTGTCTAATATTTCTTACATTTCGAGTGCCTCGAACACTTCGAGAGTCCCGAACATTTCGGGAGTCTCGATCATTTCGAGAGTCTCGAAAGTTCGATAATTCGATAAAATTAAAATTCTTTATCGATGAAACGGTTTTGAAATGTTATCGAATTGTTATCGATTACTCGATTATCGGAACATCCCTAATCCTAACTGTCGTTTGTCAGTATCACTACGGGAGCATGTAACATAGACTCTCAGTATGTAGTTTATTGCTTTTAGTAAACAGTATGTGTTACGTTCGACAAAAATCTCAAAAGTGCAGTGACCTATTGGTAGGTTGACCATATATTTTTTTAGTGAAAACAAGGATTGGAATACAGGGTACCAAAATGATCAACCAGCGAACAAGGCCGTGTTAAATAGATGTCGGTATGAAGCGCGCACTATCGCAAACATGTAGTTTTCATTGTATCTCAATATTGGTCTATTACTAACATGCAGTTTTCATTATATCTGAATAAATAACTCCAGATATCGATATGTAGTCATCAACACTCGCTATGCCTTCATACATGAGATCGCTTCCAGAAAATCCATTGTACACTGTAATTTTATTGTTACTTAAATGATGCATTTTTTTTTTTTAATCAGGAATTACTTCACCATTTGTTAAGTCTACCTTTGTTGCTTTACATAGATTTACTATCTCTTCGTCTACTACACATTTACTTGGATTTTGATATTTTTTATGCATTTCTTCATTTTTATCATTATGCTCTCCTCTTCCTTTCGCAACTACAATAGTTCGTGCTAAACACATCATATCGAGTTTTTAATTTGAACAATTCCCTTTTTTAATTTGATAAATTCATTAATATCCAATATTCCTTGTTTTAGCAGGCCATATCCTCTCGGCATCCTTACATGAAGAATGTTTACTAAACAATCTCAACCCTTTTAGAATTTTTGGTAACTTTTGTTACCATGGCTTTGTATCATCTTTGACCGCAATAACTGTCATTTGAGCCTTTTTTTTATTATTGGTCAGTCAAGGATGGACCAAAGAACACCTCAGATGCGTTTTCTAAACGGATGGTCATCTTAGCGGCGCCATATTGGGGCGGAGGGGCAACACTTATTATTATTATTATTATTATTATTATTATTATTATTATTATTATTATTATTATTATTATTATTATTACTTTTTCTTAAGACAAATTTCAAAAAAATTTCACGCCTTTAGTTTTCCAAGATATCAAATAAAAATTTGGCGTACAGATTGTGTGTACCTTTGAATATATATATATATATATATATATATATATATATATATATATATATATATATATATATATATATATATATATATATATATATATATATATATATATATATATATATATATATATATATATATATATATATATATTTGAGATCCTACGTGAAACCAGAGCCGGTTCCAAGGGCCGCAAGTGATTTTTTTCAAAAAAAAAATCCGGTTTTCCCGATTTTTCCGGTTCAGGTATAGGATACAGACATGTGAGTAATACCATCGGAAACGGTTCATTATACTGAAGAAAATGACATGTGAACCATGACTCTAGGCCATTTAGTAATAACGCACTATTTCTTTGAAGTATATATATATATATATATATATATATATATTAGGCGTGCCCACCAACATTTTTCTGGGGGGACAGTACCCTTCACTCAACATTGTGGGCCAAATTTAAAGAAAGGCTTATGTCATTGCACCCCCCCCCCCTTAATTTTCAAATGTCCCATAACATGAATTAAAGTGTCGCAATTTAGGATAGATAAATCCCATCAATGGTGATAACAGGTTCTATTCCAGCGACACAAAAATCCCATTTATGGTAATGTTGGCAATATTTATTATAATTAATGGGATTTCCAGGGCGATGATATTAATTTGTAGGTTACGATCAGTGACTAAGCATATTATTCAAGTTCATGTTTTCATTTATGAATTGTATTGTTTCCCATTTTGACATTGAAATTGAGTCTTTAAGTGCCCTGTTAAGCTCCAACCTCTGATAAAATCTATAGCCATATGAAACCAAGAAATGTACATCCTTCTTCAAAAAGCCGTAAAAGCCCAGCTGCTGATCCTGAAGATGTGTTACCCTTCCGTCAGTCTTAATATTTTCCAACACAGAGAGAATTTCTTCATAATGTTAAACAACTCCCGTTATTAGACTGTCTACAATTCACCTAGTGGGACACAAGGATTTAATGTTTACAATGCTTAAGACGAGACCACAAGCATTAGCCTCGATTAGAGCAGAAAATCGTGACCTCAGTGAAAGTGACTGTGAAAACAGTACTCATAGTTCGTGCACCCACTGCAAAGATTCTCACTACTTCTGACGCACTACAGGTACCCTTAATCACAAGATTAGTACTGTGAGCTCCACAATGTACGTACAAGGCAAGAAGTTGCTGTTTACATATAATAGATGGAACACTAATTCCAGAGCCATCACTCGTATTTCCAGAGCCATCATAAACTTGTCCACTAAGTTGAAGTTGAGCAATGGAAAGATGGAGTCTCACCATCTCATCCAGAATAACTGAGGCTATAAACTCACCAGTAATTTTTTGATATACTGTAGAACACAAGAAAACTTTCATGAGAACAGAGATATTCATCAACTCATCTGACACAAATACTTAATTGTTCTTCGCCATTCATATCACGGGAACCATCAGACACTATAGAGAACAGAGGAGGATTTTGAGATTTGATTTTGTTACATATATGAAAAGCAATTTCTTGGCCCATGGTTTCGAGATTTCGTTCTGGATTTTAACATCCATGAAATTACATCTCTTCACGTTTCCCTTTTATCTGGCTCTTCAATTGTGGAAAATCTTCAGAGCAAAGGCTCATCAATTGAAATAAATTTCTGAACCGGGAGTCATATCCTCTAAATGCGAGTCCTTGCCTTGCAAGATAACATATACTTAAGATTACATTTTTTTCAGGAATTTCTTGGCTTTCAGTTGTTCATCTAAAACTTGTCTGTTTAGTTGGTTTTCTATTGGATTTTTTCTCTGCGTGTAGCACAGTAGATGAGACCGAGGCTTGTTATGACAAAAATCAGTTTTTATTTTTTCTAGGATCTCATTTTTATTAAATGTCGGAAAATTTTGTCTTAAAATAAAGTTTGGACATTAGACCACTTCCATAATTTTTTCTGCATCTGTATTTTTTATTACAAGAACAATATAATAGAAAAAACAAACACAAATGTTTTGTCATAACGTGCCCCTTGCTGGGGTAAGTTGTGACAGAAAGAAATGTGCCCGATTTCGCTAATGAAATTTTAATATAAATTGTGCTAAACATAACGTAAAGGTAATGTTTCCTAACAAAAATATTTTGCATACATGAAACTACTTTCAATTTTTTATTTGAATACTCTTTCTAAATTATCATGATCGTACACAGTTAAATGCGCCAACAATACTTCCTTCCTAATACTCAGTTTTATAATAGAATCACAATTCCTTTCAGAAATGACTTATGATGCAAACCTAGACTACATAGACCCCCTATCATCGTCCGAGCTGCAGTTATGACATACATAAATAAGATTACCTTCTGTGTACGCTTCGTGTGACCACTGGTTACAGTCAACACATTGAACCCACGATTCTCTGGGTTTGGAATTAGAAAATGGTTCTAAACACACAAGACAAAAACAATTATCTTCACTATCATTTACGTTTTGAAATTTTCACTGCCTTTTTTCATAGAGCTGTGCAGAATATTACGGCTTATACTCTTCTTCAGAGACTTTTCATGTCTTGCTCCTGCTTCTGCTTCTAATGCTTCTTTAACTGGAGTATCACTGAGTACAGCGGACACTCGCTTCTTCCTTCCTCCTTTAGTTTTTCTGAGTCTAACTTTTGGCAACGGACGAAGGGCGCTAGGACTAACATGATGAGGAGTACTGTTATTTCTAGACGTTTCGTCTTGAGGCATATTTGGCATAGACGACATTTGTGGTTTTTCTTTACCTGTAGAAGGCCTATTGTCAACAGTCGATAAGGTTTCAGATTCTTTACGGTTTGTTGCTGGATAAGGCCAGTTTGTTTCCTTCACAGGTAAATCTGGGAGTTTTGAATTCACTTCTTATGTAATGTTAGTTGGTCCTTGTTCTTCATTATAACCTGAAAAGTTTGTTGAGGATGAGGATGCTGTTGAAGTTGAGTGATGTGTTAGCGAAGTACGTCCTAGTGCTAACTTTATAATGTGGTCATCATAAATTTATCATCTGTAAAAACGTCTCTATTAAAGGGCATATATACCAGTTATTCTGAATGCATTAGCAATATAAGATGCATTTACACTAAGAGGAAATGCCGTTTTCACAATAGTCGGAATGTCATAGATACTAAATACACACCCAGGATGTTTTCCATCCATGCATCCATTCCACTTGCAACTAACTTTTTAAATGAAGAATATACTCCTCTGTCCAGGGGTAGCAGCTTATGGCACGTGTGAGATGGGAATGACAGGAGAATAATACCGTTTTTCTTGGGATAATTGAGTACCTGTGCGGAGATATGAGATTCATGGTTATCAAGCAACAAAAGGACACAATATTGAAGAGAACTACCTGTATGTTTGACAAAATGCTCCATGAATTGCACAAACAGGTCTCCTGTCATCCAACCTGATGGATTACTTCCTGCAATACTTCCAGTAGGACCTTTACCATGAAATCGAAGTCGGTCGAATCTCTTCTCCATGCAAATTAAGCTGAGTCCTAGGTTCTAATTGCCTGCAACAAACTGTTTCTTGTAGAATCTGTACACTGACTGTCTATTAACCTCATATTGTGGTGCAACTTGTCTTAAGGATATCTTGTTTTCGTGGTATGCTCGTGCTGCATCTATGTGCACTTCAATTGATACCTGGCCTTTCTCTTTCTTTTATATGTTCGTACCATCTGCAACGAGAAAGATTGAACCTAACATTAAAATGCAAATTTAAATAGCTGCAAACTACATGCAAAAGGATGTTGTTATTGTTGTTAATGATGATGTGGTGTTCTGTCCAAAGACCAGCCTTTGATTCAAAGTCTCTGGGCAAGATGAACCCATGGCGGTTTGTCTTTGTTTGCCATGGGATGGTGATGACGTCCTAAAGAGGGACCTACAACTAAGGCGGGATCTGAACCATTTGTGTCTCCACCGGGAATCGAATCCGGGATCCCTTGAGTACACTCATCCACAAGACACATATGCAAAAGAAACCAGTCTAAATCTGCAAACATTGATGCATATACAATCAACAGCGTGCTAATGATTTTATCCGTTAGAAATCGGAAATTTCTTCCCAATACTAATAACGTGTCCACTTCCTAACAGAACATTAATAATATCCCTTATGTAAAATTAATAAAATTAATTAGACAATAAACTTCCATAATGATTGTCTGGTTTCCTGCGGGGTCAGTTGTGACATTTGTCACAATCTACCCCTATCGGTTTGCCACAACTAGCCCTAATGGGTATTTTTTGCTTTTATTGGCAATTCAGTATTTCAGTTTTAGTTTACCAACAAACAAAACCGTTTACATGCGTATTATAGTTGCTTTAGTTTTTAGAAAATATCATTAAAATTTCCAACTATTTTATTTTGAAGAAAACAGATATCAAACTTACCTTGAAAAATAGATCAAGACCTCCACAAAACGAACTTTCTTCTTTTCTCTGGCTTGTAGTCCAGTAAAGATAGGATTGAGAAAGGAACAAATTAGTAACAAGCTGAAAATTGGTATGGAAGTAGGGGGATGTGTCAGGAATAACATACTAAAAGTCCCCTAAAATCCCACTGTAGCTTTTCCCTCAATTTTGAAAAATGTCCGCCATCTTTAGATGACGACAAGGAATTTATGGAAATCGTCACCCTTTATGTTTATTCTTCTAGTCACCGTTCTAATTATCACAAAGCCATGAATCATATATGGTCGGAAAGCTTGAAAGACAGACAATCTAAGTAAATAACATATATGCCCATCGTGCTAAATTTCTAGAAGAAGAGGAAGAAGAAAACAACTTTTTTATTTAAAAAAAGATATTTTCAGAAATCATGAGAAGTTTGCAACACTGACAGTTACTGCACACCAATGAAACATCATCAACAGATACTCTTGATATTTATCTCAATCATAGCCAACAATGACGCAAATCGGTGCAATAGAAGCCGAGAAAAAAATATAACTTATGTTACTTTCTGACCTCTTTGTACAAAAGTGCATAAGGTGACATACACTTTCACGGTTCTAGTCAGCTTCTTTTATCACATAGGACCAAGAGTTATATATCATTGGAAATCTTAAGAAACGTAAATTCGAACGAGGTAACACTTATACTAACCAAGCTCAATTTGTGGCAGAAGCGCAAAACCCAAAATTTCGGGACAAAACGTGATTTTCGCATAAATTCTTCAAACCTTGCAACACTGACAATTATCGTATGTTAACAAAACTTAGCCACGTTTTCACTACCACCATTATTAATTTACTTTTAAAATGGCCAACGTTTTCCCCAATGGAGTAAGCTTTTATGATATATAGTTTTACATCACTTAAATATAGCACAAAAATCATTTATTGACAGCATTAGAAACTAGCAGAAATTGGTAGTCTCCTATTCATAGGAAGATCGAAATTCACACACTTAAAATCACTCTCAACTACAATAATCATTTGAATATAATTTTTTAAAAATGTCTTGTTTAAACTAGAATGCAATTTCCCTCCTAGTATTCTTCAAATCAACTTAGTATTTACATTAGACGTTAGTATGCACTTGAAGAACATTTTTGTAACTAGTCCATTCGGACCTATTTTATTAGAAATCAATGAGGTTATCATTATCTCGTTCATCTCTATGGTCTTCATCATTTGGTTCTGCATTCATACATCAAATTCCTCGACAATGACATAAATTAGAGCACACAAATCCTGCTTTCCGACAACCGTACATACTTTCACAGCCCTTTGTACAGTTACAGGATACTACACGGAGCGGGTTCCTTGGTCATTCTTGCTGGTACGAGAATACCTCCTAATATTTTCCATCCATATTCAGTCGCTCGCAAATCATTTCCACGGTACAATTGAACCTGATGATATGGTGTTTCGCAGCATTACTGATGGGTGGCAGTTTTGCCAATTGTATTTCGTTCTGAATTGGGAGCGACTTACTGCAAGGATGTGTGAATGATACTGGAATTCATCCAGTAAGGTTACTATTGCTGGAGAATCGTAGTGTGTTAGTAGAAATGATGTGCCTGCTTCATAGATTAGCATTATCATGGTTCAAAACTTCAAGTGATCGGCATAAATCTTCCCGTTTTTGAAGTAATTGCAATGGCTTTTTCTTTCCCTGTCGATACAAACCACATGATGTGTCGCATCCAGTTAAAGCATGGTAACTGAGCAAAACAGTTAGTATATTTGTCCGTGTATCTTACAACTTCTTAGTACTAAATTCTTTACTCACGTCTTGTACACGTCCAATGTCGTACTGATTATTACCTTGTTCAAGCAAAATGATTAAAATGTCAACATCCTCGCCATTACTACGACGTGCCTACAAGGATTTAAAGACTTGGCTACAGCAGTTTTAGCTATAAGTGTGTCAGCATCACTCCTTGCTTGCTGGGTTTGAATTCCAGCTAGTGTCAAATGAACCATCAACTCACGGGCGAAACAATCCTTATTTTTTAAATTACCTAAGAATTTATCTTTTTTTGTTAATAATATGGTTTCATTTGTGATATATAGTTTTACATCACTTAAATATAGCACAAAAAACATTTATTGACAGCATTAGAAACTAGCAGAAATTGGTAGTCTCCTATTCATAGGAAAATCGTAATTCACACACTTAAAATCACTCTCAACTACAATAGTCATTTGAATGTAATTTTTTAAAAATGTCTTGTTTAAACTAGAATGCAATTTCCCTTCTAGTATTCTTAAAATCAACTTAGTATTTACATTAGACGTTAGTATGCACTTGAAGAACATTTTTTTAACTAGTCCATTCGGACTTATTTTATTAGAAATCAATGAGGTTATCATTATCTCGTTCATCTCTATGATCTTCATCATTTGGTTTTGCATTCATACATCAAATTCCTCGATTTAACATAAATTAGAGCACACAATTCCTGCTTTCCGACAACCGTACATACTTTCACAACCCTTTGTACAGTTACAGGATACTACACGGAGCGGGTTCCCTGGTCATTCTTCAGGGGTGTAGCCAGCCGGTTTGTGTAGGGGGGGCCCGTCGTTTTTGAGGGGGGGCCAGCTACAATGTACAAATCCAAAAAAAATGTGTTGCTGCTAGACTGCAAAACTAAAAACACTATTTTAGCTTCTTCTTCTTCTTCTTCTTCTTCTCATTATTATTATTATTATTATTATTATTATTATTATTATTATTATTATTATTATTATTATTATTATTATTATTATTATCCGTAAATTATACTCAATATAGTTTTTATTATGCTTAATCAAGAACTACTGCCCGAGACCAAACGCTATACTTTTGTGCATGACTATAAAGATAACCAAGAAAGTTCTGTCCCTTTTCGTGGAGGTCTGTGTTCAATTGGACCTCTCATCGTGAGTTGAATGCGAGTGGAGATAAGGCGAAAGTCAGTTGTTGTTGTCGGTATATCCAACATACTACCTGGTTGTGGCAATTCAGACACACCGTGAACTTGCGTAAAGACAGAGGGAACATGGGACTTCCACAGAGCGTCATATAAGCATGTATGCTGAACGAGTTCAAATGGAGGTCAAACGCCGCTGTAGCGGGACAGAACATATGCCAGGCCTTTGGTGAGGGTGTCGTGATGACGCGGACATTGCAGCGATGGTTTAACAAGTTTAAGGACGATGACGAAACACCCGAAAACACCACGTGCCAGAAGACCAACACATGTACAAAGAGGAACTGGGACTACAATTCAGTGTGTGGAGAAACCATTCGGCAGCACATCCATCAACTTGTGAAGCACTACAAGTTGAGTCGATGGGTCTCTCATTTTTGACTCCGGGCCAGAAGGCAACGCGGCAGTCGCCTGTGTTTATTTACTGTTTCGGAGTCATTTCTGGACAGGGCGTTAACATGTGATAAAAAGTGTGTCCTATACGAAGCTCCACGGCGTCGTTATCATTGGTTAGTATCCCATGAACCGATTTCAAAACAACCGAAACCAGCACTGTACCAGAAGAAGGTCCTTCTGTGTGTTTGGTGCATCGTGCATCGGGAACTGCTACCAGCTGGTCAGAGTATCAATGCAACTGTGTAATGTCAGCAGTTGAGCTGTGCTCAACAAAAACTCAAAACTCGGGAGCCATCACTTCTGAATTGCAAATGTGTCCTCGTTTACGGGACAACGCTAAGTCCCACGTGGCTAGGATGACTCAGGACACCATTTTTCGCCTTGGGTGGGAAACAATGTTGCAACCACTATATTCCCCGCGTATTGCACCGTCTGATTATCATCTGTTCCATTCTTTGGACAATCACATTAGAGGACGCCATTTCAAATCCCTAGAAAATGTCCAAAATGCACCTGATACTATCTTCGTTTCACGGCCCACCACGTTCTACTGCGATGGATTCCATGGCCTACCAGAACGTTTTCAGAAGGTCGTCGATGCTGATGGGGACTATTTTTCATCTTCCAGGTTAGGTGACATATCGATGTTCGAAGGTGGTGGGTGAAAAAGCAACAAAACGTTTCTTGGTTACCTTTATATTTAAATTTAAGACCTTGTATACAGAACCTATCTACACAAGATTGATTTTCTTTGAGATTTCACTTAATTTCTTTACGGTTTCCTGACAAATTACTTATTTATTATTCGTGACTAAAAAAAAAAAATAATTATTATTTTATTACACTGGGTAGAAATGAAAGAGAGAGCGAATGAAATCCAAATTGAATAAAAGCATTGTTTCTCACCAAATTTTCCATCCTCTATGTCTTTTAAAACACTTGTTAAAGCATATAAAAATATACTGTAGTTACAAATCAGTTTAGTACTTTGTTTTATGGCTGTATTTGTAGTACCTAGTTAAAACGTTTGTCTTCAAACTGTCAAATATAAATCGCAGTAAATTGTGTAATCTGCTGTTACAAAAAGTATCCTATTTTTCGATCGGTATAAGGAAGAGATAGTATACTATTTTTCGATCGGTATGGAAAAACAATATTTCTCCATACTATTTTACCATAAATTATTAATTGTCAATAAAGTTTATTACTTTTAAATGAATGAAGCGAGATAATTTTACTATGATGTTTTAAAAGTTGGTCATTTGGGGGGGCCAGGAAACCATTTAGGGGGGCCCGGCCCCCATGGCCCCCCCCTTGGCTACACCCCTGTCATTCTTGCTGGTACGAAGATACCTCCTAATGTTGTCCATTCATATTCAGTCGCTCGCATATCATTGAGCAATACCTGGGTTCAAAAAACGTACACTGTCAAAGAATGAATGGAATATACCACTTTTAATGTACACACGCAAAGGTAATGGCCTTTCGGATTTAATCATTGAAGATATAAGATACCTTCGTGTTGTGAATATCCAAACTGAAATTCACCTCTGTACGATGTAACATGGATGATTCTCAAATGGTTGAAGACACTAACTTGCCCGAAAAAATGAAATGAAATGAAATCTTTAGTTTTACGTCCCACGGTTATGCCGGTTAGGCTAAAGGAGACGGTGATGATGAGAGATGAGTGAAATGGTGGAATGAAGAGAGTGGGAGGAAACGGGAGAACCCCGAGAAAACCCACGAGCACGGTGTTTGTCCACCACAAAGTTCACATGGCACGAACTGGGATCGAACCAGAGACCCCAAGCACACTAACTTGCCCGAATTGGAATGGATTTATGCAGCTGGTGACAAGCAACAACCATAAGTATCAAACATATTAAGTAGTAATTCAACCTCTCATCAATCTTCAACCAATAAGTATGGATGCTGTATACTCGGCGGTTATTTTTGCCAGCAAAGAATGTGCAGGAAATAAGCAAAAAAAGCGTGCTTAGTCACGTTGGATCAACCTTTGTACTCTAAAGCATGTGACATTGTAGCAGCATGTAGAAATTCTGGTGAATTACCGTCAGTGGTTGTTAGACTTCGGGGTTATTCACTCTATAATGTCATTTATGGAAACAGTTACATATATAATGAAAAGTAGTGGCATTGAAGAACTTTGGTCTTGTGTGTATGCTAGTAACTCCATGCCACAGATAAAGCCAGGCCATTCTTATTGCTCGTGCTTTGCGAGCTCATTTTTTTTTTTTTTTTTTTTTTTAACACAACACGGCCCTTAGCAATTGCAATATATTCATTCATTCATTCATTCATTTATTTCGTCTTTTTTTGTCATACATATTGCACGATTACGTGCGTATGAATAAGACTCGTCAAGGGTACAAATATATAAAACACGTAGTAATGACAAATACATACCTATTGAAATAAACTACTATGCTACATCTACGATATAAAAGCATTACATAACAATATATTTCCAAAACTATCAATAGACAATTGAATTAACTATGCTACCCAAAACTATCAATAGACAAATTCACTTACATATCTAAAAATTCGTTTACAGAATAAAAACAGTGCTGCAACAGATAGGTTTTCAGTAACCTCTTGAACTCTCCTTTTTGTTCTGTCCTTCGAATATTCTGAGGTAGTTTATTGTACAATATAGAACCCATAAACATTGGATTCCTTTCATATAACTTAGTGAAGTGCTGTTTGCTGGGGATTTTATCCTTGCGCCTGGTATCATATTTATGTGTTGATGGTGTGTTAAATAAGTCAATGTTGTTTTTGACGAAGAGCAGCAGTCGAAACATGTAAAGAGAGGGTAACGGCAAAATTTTAAATTCCTTAAATATTGGCCTACATGGGTCGTTTATTTTGGCCCCTGCTATAGTTCTTAAAAGCCTTTTTTGTATTACAAACAACATATTACTTTTTCGAGAATTTCCCCAGAAGATTATGCCATATGTAAGTAAAGACTGAAAGAGACCGAAATATAAGTTACGAATCGTGTCAAATTGTAAAACATGTTTAATTGATTTTAATGCATAGAGCATTTTATTGAGTTTTTGGGCCAGTGAAAATATGTGAGTTTCCCAGGAGAGGTTGTGATTTAGCCAGAGTCCCAAAAATTTGGTTGACTTTGAGTACATGATTTTATGATTATTTAGCATTATATCAATTTCTACGCACTGCTTATTTTGAATGTGATGGAAATTTAGAGCTGTAGATTTGTCCGTGTTTAATTTTAGTTTGTTTCGGGCAAACCAGTTTTCTAAACTACGAGTTGTCTCGTCAATTTTATCGCAGACAATATCATAGTTTGTACCTGTTATTGTTAGGCTTGTGTCATCTGCGTACATAGTTGTATTTGCTAATGATACGTCATGTGGCAAATCATTTACGTATAACAAAAATAATATGGGTCCTAGTATCGAACCCTGAGGGACGCCGGTAGAGATGCTTCTAAATTGAGATTTATAAGTTGCTGATTCAGCTGTGTCTGACGAAAAAGATATTTCAACAGCTTGAGTGCGATTTTGCAAATATGATTTAATCCATGAGTTAACGACTCCTCTTAGACCGTAACTGTTAAGTTTTTGGATAAGAATGTTATGAGGGACAGAATCAAAAGCTTTGGATAAATCTAGAAACAATCCTACGCATTTTTTGCCTTTGTCCAGGGCCTCCGTAACCTCATTGATATAATTATAGATAGCAATTTCAGTTGATTTGCATTTTTGAAACCCGAACTGTGAAGGTGAAATTACATTATGCTTAGATAGGAATGGTATAATTTGGTTGAGAAATGCTTTCTCTATAATTTTTGAAAAAGAAGACAACAAGGAAATTGGTCTGTAATTTTCGATTTTTGTATTGTCCCCCTTCTTATATAGCGGTTTAACTTTGGCATATTTTAATTTGTCAGGAAAGGTACCTGTCTGAAAGGACATATTTATGAGGTAGGACAATGGTTCCGATATGTGAATGCTGCATTTTTTGATGATGGCAATTGGTATTTCATCCAGACCAGAAGACCACTTTGACTTCAGTGACATTATTATGTTATGTACCTCTCTTGCTGAGGTGGGGCGTAAAAACATGGTACCGATAGTTGTGTTTATCTTGCGAATGTTTGGGTGCGATTTATCATTAGGACCGTGCTGGTTATGTAAACCTGTGTAATAATTATTGAAGGCGTTTACAATATGGTCTGGGTATGTAACTTTGCTCCCGTTAACATCCAACTCAGTAATTTCATTTTTCGTTTTGATGCTATGTTTTAACTCTATATTTACTACCTTCCACATAGCTGCCTGTTTGTTTTTACAATTGTCTATATAATTTGAGTAATGTGATTTCTTGGCAAATTTAAGCAACTTTTTATAAACGGTTTTGTAGCGTTGATAATATTCCTGCATTTCTGGAGATAAATTCCCTTTTTTATACGCCATATTAAGAGACCTTAGTGTTTTGCTTGACGTTTTAATACCGGTGGTTACCCATGTTTTTTTATTACATGTCGATGTAGGAACAGAGTATATTTTTTTGGGACACGCTTCGTTGAAGTAATTTGCAAAGATATTGTGAAAGCTATCCCACGCTTGATTCATGTTATTAGCCCCATATACCTGCTCCCAAGTTTCGTTGAATAAACGACAGTTTAGATGTTGTATGCTCGAGTCATTAAAGTTTCTTTTCGTTAATAATCTAGTACCGCGTTTATGAACTGTACTGTTAGTAATCTCGTTACCTTTTAGCATTACTGTAAAAATCTGCGCCTCATGGTCTGAGAACCCACTGTTTAGTACTTGAACATTACAGGCAAGACGATCGGTATTGTGTAAAATTTGATCTATTGCACTGTTTTTGTTTTTAGATAACCTGGTTGGCACTCTGACTGCTGCAGTTAAGTTATATGCTTGCAACAGAATCTCGAGCTGGCCATTTATTTTGTGTTCTAAAAAGTCAATATTAATGTCACCTACTATGACAACTTGCTTACCCGTTTTAATATAAGATTCAAGGATAATTTCTAATTTTTTCAAGAAAATATTAATGTCGCTGTCTGGGGTTCTATATACACACAAAATAATTAACTTCATATACGGTATTTCTACTACACATGATTCAAAATCCTTTTCTATATTTAGATAATTAAATTTAGTTATGACCTTATTTTCTAAACCTGTTTTGACATAAATACAAGACCCCCCTCTATTCCTAACAGATCTACTGTAACTAGCGATTAGATTAAAACCGGGAAGGTTAGTTACACTCAGCTCATCTGAATTCAACCAGTGCTCAGTTAAACATATTAACTTTACATTTTCCTTAAACATATTAACTATTTAATTAATGAATCAGACGGCACTGAGGAGTTTGTGCGTCAATTGCGAGATGTTTGTATTCCTCTGATGACTGAAGAAGATATCGATACTGATGTAGTTGCTCAACATTCATAGTCAATCAAGATTGCAAATGACCTGAAGTTATTCATTGACGCTGCTGCAGAAACAAGCCGTATCTGCAGAAACAAGCAGAAGTTATTCGTTCTGCACTTTCAGCTTGTAGAAATTATGCGTCTTTTAATTCGAAAGAACTGGAGACTTGAATCTTCATCTTCACTGCATGTAAGAAATGTTACCATACTTCTATGCAGCTGAGCATCTTTTGTATGCCAAATACACACATCTGTTTTTACAAGAAATGTTGCGGTTGGAGGATAAAATGGATCTTCATCAGTTCCAGCTATTTGCAGGAGACAGTTACTTCACTATTCGTAGAAAAGATATATTTTATGGTGGTACATGGTCTGATATGACGATTGAGCAGGTTTTAGCGAGATCAATGAAGAGCAGTGGTGGACTGACCCATGGGAGAGGCATGACTGAAACGATAATATCTAGGTGTGTGTCAAGTGTGCCAGCAGCGTGCCACTTACGAGAATGTCTTGAAAAATTATTAAACAAAGATAGGCATGAACTTCACACTGGTCGTCATGTGGACCTGTACTAAAGCAGTCAATCGCGTGATATATTACATCTAAAGAAGTTCTTGCGTTGGTTTTGCCAGCATTCTCCATTCCCTTCATATCCGGAGCTCGCGTGGCTAAGCACTGGCATGGTAGGTAATGAAATGGTCAACTAATAAATCTAAGGAAATCGGATTGGCTGCTATGGAAGGAATGTTTGGATAGACTTTGGGAAATGTAAAACTTAAACAAAAAGATGAAGTCATCCCACTATCCGTAATGCACAATGTAGTGCGTATCCGTGGTGAGCTACTGGCTGTAAACACCATACTTCAACTGAGTAGAAGTCCGAAAAAGAACTCCAGCAGTGTTTTGCTTACGAGCTTGCACCCTATTACTTTCTCCCTTCACAGAAATGTCTATGAGGAAAACGAAAAAGTCCGCTTTGTACGACATGTTTGAATATCGGACAAATTTTAAAACTCAAATTGAAAACACTGTGTACGTTATAGATGGAGGCTTGCTTCTACATCATATTGTTTGGTCACAACATGGAACATACCTTGACGTGCACAACTCGTATGTGTCCTATGTACTCACAAACTCAGGAACGAAAGCAACAATTATTTTTATGGGTATTGCACTGAAAACTACAAAAGCCGCTGAACGGGAGCAACGTGAGTCAAAGGTTCAATCACCTTTTTTGTTATTCACAAATGAAACCATATTATTAACAAAAAAAGATAAATTCTTAGGTAATTTAAAAAATAAGGATTGTTTCGCCCGTGAGTTGATGGTTCATTTGACACTAGCTGGAATTCAAACCCAGCAAGCAAGGAGTGATGCTGACACACTTATAGCTAAAACTGCTGTAGCCAAGTCTTTAAATCCTTGTAGGCACGTCGTAGTAATGGCGAGGATGTTGACATTTTAATCATTTTGCTTGAACAAGGTAATAATCAGTACGACATTGGACGTGTACAAGACGTGAGTAAAGAATTTAGTACTAAGAAGTTGTAAGATACACGGACAAATATACTAACTGTTTTGCTCAGTTACCATGCTTTAACTGGATGCGACACATCATGTGGTTTGTATCGACAGGGAAAGAAAAAGCCATTGCAATTACTTCAAAAACGGGAAGATTTATGCCGATCACTTGAAGTTTTGAACCATGATAATGCTAATCTATGAAGCAGGCACATCATTTCTACTAACACACTACGATTCTCCAGCAATAGTAACCTTACTGGATGAATTCCAGTATCATTCACACATCCTTGCAGTAAGTCGCTCCCAATTCAGAACGAAATACAATTGGCAAAACTGCCACCCATCAGTAATGCTGCGAAACACCATATCATCAGGTTCAATTGTACCGTGGAAATGATTTGCGAGCGACTGAATATGGATGGAAAATATTAGGAGGTATTCTCGTACCAGCAAGAATGACCAAGGAACCCGCTCCGTGTAGTATCCTGTAACTGTACAAAGGGCTGTGAAAGTATGTACGGTTGTCGGAAAGCAGGATTTGTGTGCTCTAATTTATGTCATTGTCGAGGAATTTGATGTATGAATGCAGAACCAAATGATGAAGACCATAGAGATGAACGAGATAATGATAACCTCATTGATTTCTAATAAAATAGGTCCGAATGGACTAGTTACAAAAATGTTCTTCAAGTGCATACTAACGTCTAATGTAAATACTAAGTTGATTTGAAGAATACTAGGAGGGAAATTGCATTCTAGTTTAAACAAGACATTTTTAAAAAATTACATTCAAATGACTATTGTAGTTGAGAGTGATTTTAAGTGTGTGAATTACGATTTTCCTATGAATAGGAGACTACCAATTTCTGCTAGTTTCTAATGCTGTCAATAAATGATTTTTGTGCTATATTTAAGTGATGTAAAACTATATATCATAAAAGCTTACTCCATTGGGAAAAACGTTGGCCATTTTAAAAGTAAATTAATAATGATGATAGTGAAAACGGTGGCTGAGTTTCGTTAACATACGATAATTGTCAGTGTTGCAAGGTTTGAAGAATTTATGCGAAAATCACGTTTTGTCCCGAAATTTTGGGTTTTGCGCTTCTGCCACAAATTGAGCTTGATTAGTATAAGTGTTACCTCGTTCGAATTTACGTTTCTTAAGATTTCCAATGATATATAACTCTTGGTCCTATGTGATAAAAGAAGCTGACTAGAACCGTGAAAGTGTATGTCACCTTATGCACTTTTGTACAAAGAGGTCAGAAAGTAACATAAGTTATATTTTTTTCTCGGCTTCTATTGCACCGATTTGTGTCATTGTTGGCTATGATTGAGATAAATATCAAGAGTATCTGTTGATGGTGTTTCATTGGTGTGCAGTAACTGTCAGTGTTGCAAACTTCTCATGATTTCTGAAAATATCTTTTTTTAAATAAAAAAGCTGTTTTCTTCTTCCTCTTCTTCTAGAAATTTAGCACGATGGGCATATATGTTATTTACTTAGATTGTCTGTCTTTCAAGCTTTCCGACCATATATGATTCATGGCTTTGTGATAATTAGAACGGTGACTAGAAGAATAAACATAAAGGGTGACGATTTCCATAAATTCCTTGTCGTCATCTAAAGATGGCGGATGAAAGGAAATTTGAAGCGAAGTTTTCGGCCCAGGTTCTGGGGACACTTTTCGATATTACACTCACATTAGCAAAAAAACACATTAGCATTTAGATGCAGTAAAGAGCATGATGGAAGCTTCGATGGAAATTATTTGTCTCTTGTACAGTTGTTGGCTAAATATGATCCTACAATGGCACAGGTAATTAGTCTACCCAAAGGCCAGATTAAGTATCTCAGCCATGATATTCAAAATCAAATCATCCATTGCATGTCTTTAAACTTAGAAGTTAATTGTTTGAGTGAAATTAACAGAGTGCCATTTTTCTCATTAATCATTGATACGACTCAAGATTCATCAAAGAAAGATAAAATGAATTTAATTATTCGCTATGTAAATTTTCCAGAAGTAAGCGATAGCTTAGAAACGAAGTTTCTAGACTGGTCGAAATTGAAGAATTTTTTAGGATTTTTACATTGTCCGAAAACTTTCACAGACAAGTAAGAAGGTTAACGAGATATCAGAAGCAGAGCGATTGGCGAAAGTCATAGATTCCTTCAATTTTATCTTACTGATTGTGGTACTGTCAAAAATATTTCCACAACTGTACATCGCATCGCAAGTTCTCTAAACTAAACAAATTGACCTTGAGAAAACTTTCGCACTCTTGAAGAAAGCCAAGAAGAATTGAAGAAAACGAAAGAAGAATACCATCAAATAAAACAAGAGGTCACAGCTGTTGCTGCGAAGTGGAAAGTCAATCCTGTATTCATAGAAAAAAGGCAATCCAAAGTGAAATGACATTTTGATGAACTGGTAGAAATTCATCGGTTTTCGGGCACGGAGGCTTGCTTCAGGGTTAATGTTTACAATATATTTCTAGATATCACGTATAATAAAACAAAGAACCATTTTACATCGTTACAGACAATTCTTGATGATTTTCCAATTATATTCCCGAAAGTACTTATGAACTTTTCAGACAAAGAAATTTTAGTTAAGGCTGAAAAACTACAAAAGAAGTACCAGCAAGACATTGGTCCATCGCTACTATTGTCATTAATTTCCCTTCGCACTGGACTTAAGAATCATATTTCAAAAATCAACATTGTTCTTGAATTGGCGGTATTACTATGCGTCGAGTTAATACTATTGCCCCCAGTTATCCTAAAGTTTTGACTACCCTTGCTTTATTTCTGACTTTACCCGTGACTGTGGCTTCTGCTGAAAGGGCATTCTCAGTCTTTAAAGAGGATCAAGAACTTTGACACAGGAGAGACTAGGGTATGTCAGCAATCATCCATGAGAGAGCATCGACCATCTTATAGGGAGTTTGCTGACGGAAGGAGAAAGGATTTCTTGTAAAACGTAAGCATTTGAACCTCTATTCCATAGCAAATACAACACTAGGAATATTTCATTAAAATGTACTATTGAAAAAAAAGTATTGAATATAGAGGGGCCCTTTCAAATTTTCTTGCGGGCGGGGGAGCGAAATTTCTAGATCCGGCAATGCTCTCCTCTCTCTTCCACATCAACTCAGTTGTAATGCTACTGAAATGAACTTTGATTTTAATTCTTTCCTCCTCTTCTCTCCTTCATACAACATGATACAACAATTCTACCTACATTTATTTAAAACTTTCCAATACTCTTTACTTGTTACAGCAAACTACTTGCGCGTGTGTGTCTCTGTGTGTTTCTACAAGTGAACCTACGCTTTAAGTATGATCCAAACCACATGACCTCCCACACGGAATCTACTCCTGCGCTTAACATAAGTAGAGTCCAAACCACATCAGCTCCCACCGAGAATTAAAGCACCGTCTACCAACTCAACGAAATCAAACCCTCTAATGACATGTTTTCCACTTTATACTAATTATAACGTTTACTTTATATATACCTCAACACTACGTATTAACTAATAGAAGACTGAGTAATCAACCAACGGATCACTTCTTAAACTATGCCGACGTCACACCCTCAACCAAACAAAAGCCATTTTCCACAATTTAATCAAGAAAGTTAATGATCCTACCCAAACAATACTCTTAAAAGCCCGTAATTTCACTCCTCGGACACTGTCCTCATACATTTCAGCCACCCTGGGCCAAAAATCACGTCATCACAAGAAAGGAGGAAAAATTTCCATATAACAAGCCACAAAAGAACGTAATTTCTGCTTCCCCTCCTCCCCCCTCTCCTTCACCCAAGAACACCAGCCCTATGCTAGGTCTGAGGACGCGAACTGCTGACTAAGGGTGTCAAATTCAAGTAGGCCTATATACCCCCTACTAACTAAGTCTATGGGCAATGGAACCCAGAGGTTCAATGCCGCGTTCACAAAAGCTCTCCACTGACTTCTATCCTTAGTTAACTGGATCCAGTTTCTACTTTGTATTCCAATATCTGCGAGATCCATCTTAATATCGTCCTCCCTCTGCGCCTAGGTCTTCCTAATGGTCGTTTTCCGATGGGTCTTCTAGTCAAGATTTTGAAAGCGTTTCTACTTTCTTCCATTCTAGCTACATGACCTGCCCACCTAAGCCTCCTAGACTTGACGACCCTAACAATGTTTGGTAAACTGTATAAATTATGTAGTTCCTCGTTACCAAGTTTCCGCCATTCCCCATTCCCGTTCCTTTTGGGTCCGAATATTCGTCTCAGGATCTTGTTCTCAAATACTTTCAGTCTATGTTCTTCCCTGAGAGTAAGCGATCATGTTTCGCAACCATACAGAACAGGCATGGTTATCGTTTTATATATTTTAAGCTACAGATTCCCCAATAGAATTCGCGACGACAAGAGATTTTGAACCGAATAGTAACACAAATTCCCTGCTTTTAGTCGACATTTAATTTCTTCGTTGATATGATTTTTCTCTGTTAATACTCATCCTAGATATTTAAAACTATCCACTTTATCAAAAGTATTATTTAATATTTTAACGCATCCATAATTTGCCGTATTACGGTCCCGACGCACTCCCATGTATTTAGTTTTCTCTGCATTTACTTCTAAACCCATGTACCTGCAAGCGTTTAATAAGATCTCTGCATTTATTTCTACTGTTCTCCTATCATCTCCTATTAAATTTACATCATCAGCATATGCCATAACCTGGTGAATACCGTTCAACTCTAGGCCCTGGTTGCTATCTTTGATTTTCCTTAAAGCGTATTCCAACAAAGTTAAATAATAATGGCGACAACGCATCTCCTTGTTTAGGGCCATTTTCGACGTGAAAGCTCGTGGACAAAAATTTTTCCTACCCGGACTTTACTTTGGGATTCATTTAAACATATCTTATTTAATCTAATTAGCTTTCTCGGTATTCCAAGTTCTGTAAGAACGTTGTATAATGTTTCTCTCCTAACCGAGTCGTACGCCTTTCTAAAATCAATAAATAGTTGATGTACCGGGGTATTGTAGTCCCACTTTTTTTCGAGTATTTGGCGAATGGTAAATATTTGGTCGATAGTTGATATACTCTCTACTACGGATTATAATGGTGGAATGACAAAAGTGGGAGGAAAGGAAGAACCCCAAGAAAACCTACACACACGGTGTTGGTCTACCTCAAAGTCCAGTTAGCGGGGATTGGGATCATTGGCGTCAGCAGCACATAGACTTTGGAGGGGACAGACTATCGGAGAAACTGGGATGTATAGAATACCCCAAGAAAGCGGGGACTTATCCCGAGGAAAATTAAAAAAAAGAAATCTTCGTACATTGCATTTTAAAGCATTTTTGACATAAAAACCAAACAAAAACTTATAAAAAATTGTGTTTTAATTTTTACTTTTGATAGGTTCTTTTTTAAAGAAAATTTGTTATTAGGAAAACACCCACACAGGGTTACCAACTTTCCTTAAGAAAAAATCGGGACGGGACAATCGGTGTTGGAGGAGCCCCCTTCAGTGGAGACAACTACAATGTAAACAATAAGCTGAATAACACGAACCTGAATGAATGCAGCATCTTGTTTATTATTATTATTATTATTATTATTATTATTATTATTATTATTATTATTATTATTATTATTATTATTATTATTATTATCTCTCGCACCGCTCATCACTATTTATAAGCAACATATGCAACAAATTCAATTCAAAACAATTGTTAGACAGAAAACTATATAGATTTTTTTTTTATTACAAATGAGTGCATAATATTGTTAAGGAATTACTGACAAAAAGTATTACTAAAATCAAGTCTTATTCTTTGGCTATAATCATACAACAAATTCAAACCAAAACAGGGGACGCGATGGCTCAGTGGTAGAGCGTTCGCCTCCGGTGCTTGGGGTCCCTAGTTCGATCCCAGCTCGCGCCGTGTGGACTTTGTGGTGAACAAACACCATGCTCGTGGGGTTTCTCGGGGTTTTCCCGTTTGCTCCTACTTTCTTCATTCCACCATTTCATTCATTTCTCATCATCACCGTCTTCTTTAGCCTAACTGACATAAACGTGGGACGTAAAACCAGTGCTTAAAGTGACATCAGATGAGGTGACGGTATGAAACAAATATGTCTACTTAAAGCAGTAATTTCTGACAGAACCCTAAAGAGCAACTCTACTCCTGACATTTTTGCACCATTTTTGACGTGAAAATCTATAGAACAAGAGGGAGAGAGTGAAGACTAATGTGTAAATGTTTTACTCGCCATTATCATCAGCCTAGTATTCAATGAATGTTGTTTTCCGTTGTATTATATTCTATTGTGTTGTAACCCACTAGTATTTAATGATTCTTTACAATCTCATTTCCATTTTCAAAAGCTTCTTCTGGTCTCGTCTCGTCTCCTGGTCAACAGTATTTTTCTTATACCAGACTGTCCCGGAAGTCCTGCACCACCAGCACACTAACCTGCATAAGGTAAAACTTTGGAAGGATAGATGGCGCCACCAGTGAAAACTGTTAGCAGGCATAGAGGACTGGTTCGTGGGATCAAGTGAAGGTAAGTACTGCTTGTGTAGCGAGTGTTCCTATAGAATCAAAAAGGGCAACATGAGGACCAAATTTCAATTCGAGCTGTGCTACGACTTTTATGGAAAAAAGGACCAACTGCGAAAGCTGCAGCGAAGGAAAGGACACCGTACAAAAAGCATTGCATTTCCTCGTCTGTCCGATTTGGGTGTTTTTTGGATATGCTGTAGCTGAGGACCTCCCGGGAAATTGTTTATATAGGGTCAACTCCCTATGATCAACCCTGTGTCCTCCAGAGGTCACCAAAGGTCACACAACGGGTGTTGGTAGAACTGGTTCAAACTTGGCATACGAAAAATAGCTATGTGTTATACTGGGCTACGGTAAATGAGGATAGTCCATGTAATGTGTGACTTTTGGTAACCTCTGGAGGTCACAAGGTTGATCATAGGAAGTTGGCCCTATATAAGGAATTGACTGGGGGGTTCTCAGCTACAACATATCCAAAAATCACCAAAATCGGACAAACGAGGAAATGCAATGCTTTTTGTACGGTGTTACTTTTGGTGACCTCTGGAGGTCACAGAATTGGTCATAGGGAGTTGGCCCCATATAAACATTGGCCGGGGGGTTGTCAGCTACAACATATCCAAAAATCACCAAAATCGGAAAATTGGGAAAAAGCTCATGTTGTGTGTTTGATGGTGTATTGACGGGATAATTCATTTTCGGTTTGTTCAAGAGAGTCGTGCTGTAACAGGTGAACTGTATTCTGAACAATTACGCCGAGTGTATGCCATTCTGAACGAGAAATATCTGGCATTAACGAGGAGGAAGAGCTTATTGGTGCAAATTGACAATGTTCCGAGTTATCGGTCTCAAAATGTGACCAACACCCTGACTGAAATTGACGTATTTGAGTTGTTACTTCATCCTGTCTATAGTCCAGATGTTGCATCCTAAGATTGTTTCTTTCGCTCTCTCACATTTCTTGTGTGGTCGGCAATTATATTCATATGATGAGATGCATGCTGCCTGTCGCGAATTTTTCAATTCTAAGCCTGCCACCTCGTATCACCATGAGATTGAACTGTTGTCTCAAAGATGGGTGAAGGTCATCGAACATAATGGCCTGTACTTCTCTGAATAAAGGTTTATCTTTGCTTCTGATATTCGTGTTTCATTTTCTTTCATGTATGGTGCAGAGCTTTTGGGACAGCCTGGTAATTGTAAACACAGAAGTCCAGACAATGTGAAAATAATCATTTTGAATTTAAAAAAGAGTCCTGTCAATGGCAGAGCGAATCCAAGTTAAACATTTTAGGCGGGTGGTACGGTAGTTAGAATTTTTTTGGTGGGTGGGGGGTGGAATTGGTCGCCGAAATGTTGAAAAAATCAAGAGCACAAATTCCGCTATTGAATAGGGTGATAGGGGATTGATACAGTATTTACTTTCCAAGGAGCAGCAACGAAATCTTTGATAGTACAAACGTATTTGTTGACTCAATGCTAACGTCATATCGTAAAACTTTGACATTTAGGGTTACTTTGACATAGAGTGGGGCTACTTTGACAGATGAGCAATTCGTGCTTCCTGTGAGAATTGTTGCATATACTTTCATAGATAAAGGCTGATATGGTGTCCACGGTGCGAATTGCCGGAGGGGATGAAGGATTTCTCCCATTGTATTTCTACCCCCTCTCAATATCCATCCTGTCCCCCAATATATAATATAAGAACTTCTAGATCCGCCACTGTTTATCCCCCCCCCCCCCCCAAATGAATAATCTAATTCGCACTCTGGCGATGTATAGCAACGTGAAGTGGAAGGGTGGAAGAGAGTGGATTCAATGTGTCCTGTACAAAAAAATGGGTGTATGGGTTTTGTAATTGTGGATCAAAAATCCTCAGTATGCTTGTTACGATTGTGATGTTGACGACTAAGGTTTTTCTTTCCATTGTTACATGTAAAGATAACATACCGGTACATATGTAATTATGTTAAAAGTAAAGTAGAGTAAAAAATAAAGTAAGAATGTAAGGTAAAGCACCGTGATGTTCAAAGTAAAAGATGTTAAAAGTAAAGCTTTAGAAAAACTTGTATAGTTGTGTATAATGATGTACCACAACAAAATAAAGATTTCGTGCTTATCAAGTATACAACATACCGTACCTTACATATGACCAAAACCGTGTTTTATACACTTTCCATAAATTCCATGTCAAAATAACTCCATACGTTGAGTAACTTTGACCTTATGCAGCAAATACATAAGATGTCAAAGTAGCCCCACCCCCGAGGATACTTTGACCGGTATTTCTTAATTTATTCCCGCCTAAACTTACTTGTAGAGACTTAGGTTTAGTAGTGGATGTGATAGCCTAGATACCTATTGTTATGATGAGAATAGTAGACCCGCCTATCATTCATTGGTTGCAGAAAGTGTCCCGTGTACACATCTAAACTAGTCCAAAACCTGTAAAAGTAGCCCCGTTTTACGGTGCTTATTTCTATGTGTAACATCTTTTCTTTTCTGTACGCAAATTACAATTTAAATCTTTTTTTTTTTTTTTTTTTTTTTACCGGTATGCCATACCGGCCGATTTTCGAACTTTCGGATGCATAACCGGCTCACTTTAAGCACTGCGTAAAACTAAAGATTTCATTTCAAACCAAAACAATTATAATTTATTTAACACAAACAACGTTTAAAAAGAAAAGTATGTAGAATGTTTGGTTTTTATCACAAACAAATGTGTTATAGTTAGCGTGCCGGCCACCCGTTGAATTGAGCACTAGTGTACTGCCACTGCGGTAGAAGTCGCTTTTCTGTAGAGGTTGCAAAAACAATAATTTTAACGCTGCGTGGAATATACTATCATAATTGGTAGGATTATCAACTCAAAACAAATAGGGAATTACTATAAGTAAAAGACGAGCTGCTATTTTTTTTATGAGTCAAATTAAAACGCAATAAATTTATTCTATACATAAAACTGTGTATGTAAAATAATAAGTTGTTCGTTTGTAAAAATGGTCCAGTAAAATATTAACTTTGAAAATTGGTAAGTCGGGACAAACGTCAGAAATCGGTACAGTCCCGTTAAGAATCGGGATGGTTGGCAACCCTGCACCCACACCTTACACTTTGTTTATTTATTCAAGCAGTAAAATTCAGCCTTGTTATAACACCAGGTTACGTCAAATATAAAATAATGATAAAATTTAGTGTGAAGTGAATACTCAGAAACAATAAAGTTTTGAAAACAGGTTTTAGGCCTATAAGCCTACAACTAATGTAAATGAGGCTCAACAATGTATACTTGAAAAATTAGTTTTTTTTTTTTTTTTTTTTTTTAACTAAACTAAATTCGCTTTGCTGGTCTCTATGTAAGCAGAAACAGTTTGTTATTTTAAAGTTTACTCCACCTTCACCTTCAAGGGTGCAGAAACAGACTGGCATTCTTTTCACAATTGGAAACAAACTTCTGAGCTACTTTTTTTTTTTTTTCATATCCACTTTGTCTAACATTATTTTGTGAACTTGGCACACTACTGTTATACATGGCTATGCCTGTTTTAAGTCCTAGTTAACCTAAGATACTTGAAATATTGGAGGAGACGAAAACCGTTTTACAAATATTGGAGGAGACACATCCTCTGTGTCCCCGGTGCCCATGATTGGATTAGAACTAGGAACCTCAAGTGCCAGACATAAACGCTCTACCGCTGAGCCACTGCGACCTAAAACGAAGTGCTGAAAGCAGAATTAAACTTACAGTAGATCGCGAATTTAAAGTACTGTATGCAATTGCTACCTACCAATCATACATTTTGAATAGCATTGAAATCTATCAAAATATTATATTAGAATTACGTAAAAGATCGGGAAAATGCTTTTGAAATGAGGTTGCTTATGCTGAAATAGGACATCTGAATCTGACCCACTCTACCCTAATTGTAAACTCAATAATCGAAGTATATAGAACGTAATTCTCAGAGCCTCCACCAGAGGACAGCAGATCCTGCTCGGAAATATTCTTTTACTGTCTTATATGCCTCCAGGTGACAGAAAAAGTAACTAACTACTAATTCATTATTTACAAAAGATTATGCGAATAGTAGTAATAGGTTAGAAACACCATGTACTGTATCTATACAATCACGTTTGATAGCATTACAAAATCATATGTATGCGACACAAACGAAAAATTGCATAGCAAAATGCGATTCATGTATGGTTATTTGAACCTAAGTAAGCTATTTATTTTCGTTCCTCAAAAATCAGATACTCGTTTCTCGTATTTTAATTGATCCTATGTAAGTATACTCTTTTATTTGCCATTTGATAAATGAAGCATCTAGCACTGTCAAGGGTATTGAAATAAATAAATATCATTGACTTTCCTTTATGACATAACGGTTGTCTTTCGATCCCAGTTAAAGTTCAGTTAAAGTTAAAGCTCAGAACCGATGCGTTCTTTTCGGAAAATGGATTACTAACAAAATTACATAACTTTGATATTTCCCCCTTTCAACTCCGGTTGCGGATCTAGCCCAGGGTTGGGAGCCTAGGTCCCTCCAGTTTTTTGAGGAGACAGAAACAATTGAAGCTACTATTATATATTTTTAAGCCCTGGTAAAGGGTTCATAAAATATACATCTTCTGAGGAGTACGGGGGAGTTCAAAATGTTAGAAATAGAACTTAGGGAACAAATACTTTGTTTTCACTATTATTATTATTATTATTATTATTATTATTATTATTATTATTATTATTATTATTATTATTATTATTATTATTATTATTATTATTACGGAATTACAGTAGGAACAACTTCGTGAACCTTTTCGAAAAGCGTATGCCGAAATCTATGATTTGTTATCTCTATTCGTTGTGTCCGCGATATCCGAATTTAAGTCATGCATATTTCATTTACTTACTGTATTAAGATCAAAGTTTCCATATCAATAAATAGCAGTTTACCACTGTGAGTACATTTTGCAATATTAATTGTATACAGTCGTAAAATTGACAATTCTTCATTTCTATGTATTTTGAGTAACAAGAATGAATCAGAAATAATTCATGTGTTGTTTATCGTTGAAATGGCGAAAGAAAAGCAATATTCGTTTTAAAGCGTCTAAAAATAGGAAAACGAATCGGATCCTCTTAGAATTTGAATACAACATTGAGCCTGGAAATGAACATTTGTGTGAAATTAAGTTATTGTGCTATTGGCAAAATAATAATAATAATAATAATAATAATAATAATAATAATAATAATAATAATAATAATTATTATTATTATTATTATTATTATTATTATTATTATTATTATTATTATTATTATTATTATTATTATTATTATTATTATTATTATTATTATTATTATAATGCCACTGCACGCTATTTCAATTCTGTGTTTCTTGATGGTAATATAGATTTAGCACTTAATTAGAAGCTGCATTTAGACATATTTACACACCAGCTTACAAGTTCAGACAGTTTGTAAAATAAGTTGGTGCTGTTTTGTTTTCAGCATATAATGGTAATTTCTGGAAATAAATATAATAAATAAGGGAGAGAAATGCTTATAATAACTATTTCTCTAATTCATTATACATTATCATATCATACTTGATCAACAAACGTAAAAAATGCATGTTTTTATTGTTTCTTATCCACGTAGGATATAATATCCTTAGTTTACTTAAATGTTATACAAAACTTATATAGACCCCCTATTGTTACGCAAATTTAAACTTGTTTGGCATTTCGCTCCGTAAAACGCCAAATAATAATAATAATAATAATAATAATAATAATAATAATAATAATAATAATAATAATAATAATAATAATAATAATAATAAAGCTTATTTAGCATTCTATATACATAGGTGCAAAATGAAATCTTTTAGTTTTACGTCCCACGTTTATCCCGGCTAGGGTAAAGGAGACGGTGATGATGATGATGAGAAATGAATTAAATAAAGAAAGTGGAAGGAAACGGGAGAACCCCGAGAAAATCCACGCACACGGCATTTGTCCACCACAAAGTTCACTTGGCACGAACTTGAATCGAACCAGGGGCCCCAAGCACAAGAAGTGAGCGCTCTAGCATTAAGCCACCGCGGTCCATACGCAGAGGTGGATCCGGGGGGCGAAAGGGCTTTCGTTCTCCCAGTGAGACAATACCAGTGGTTCAAAAGCCCGGTGAGGAAGAAACCTGAGAATCTTTTACCACTCCCTTTAATGCTGCACCCCCATGATTCCGTCTTAGATCCTCCCCTGAATATACGCACGATTAAGAAAACAAAACACTTATTGTCGCTAAGTGAAAAATATATCGGCAGTGTATGCTTTTAAAATAGAAGACCCTCATGTTTATAGGAATGAACTAAAATTATACAGTATTCTTCTACAATTTATTTATTTATTTATTTATTTGCCTGTTTTGCATACAAATGAGAGTATTCTCGAGCACGCTTACAGTTGTCAAAATTACAAAATAATTACATATATGGTATAGAAAAAACTTAGATAAAATAATACATACATAACTATGACTTTTATAAGCTTATACAATCATAATATAATTTACAAAGGAAAAAAAAAACATTTATACATTATCTTCAAAAAACTCATTTACCGAGTAGTAATATTTATCTACTAAGAACTCGTGAAGATCCGATTTAAACATAGAATATGATTTGTTAAGTTTTAGAAAGTCAGGTAACTTATTGAAAACAATAAACATATTACAGATTATGGAGTAGATACGATTACTCAACGGTAGAGCTGTCACTTCTGGTGTAAAGGTTTCCTGATTCGATCCACAATATGTTAGTTTAATCTGGACAACATCGTTACCATAGATTTTCTCGGGGTTTTCCCCATTTCCTCCAACTTTTCAATCCGCCAACGTTAACAAAATCATTAAGTTGCATTTGTCACGCATAGCCTTTTCCTTAAAGAGCTTATCCATCCTCTTGACTTTCTATTTTTCGTTTGGTCCCTGCTCGGATAACGCCGTGATTCAAGGTTCTTTTAAAACTGGAGAGCTCATTGGTGGCTAAGCGGTTAGCATATGCGCCTTTGGCGTGGAAGACCCGGGTTCGATTCCGGCGGGAGCTCAAGTGGTTCGGATTCCATGTTAATCAGTAGGTCCATGTCTCAAATAGCCTCGCTGCTCATGGGATGTTAAAATCAACTCAACTCTTGTAAAACTGTAGTTGTGGTGCTCAAAAGAAATTTTAAAACTGCAATAAAATAAATTCTAACCTAAGGTATCGTACAATTTCCCTTCAGGTACTATAATTGACGTGAGTAAACGGTTAGTGATTGTTACTTCGCAAACCAATAAGTCCCGGGTTCGAATCTTTCCGTTGGACATTCTACCTGAGCTTTATTGAGACTGTTTCCTCAATTTAACAGACAAATTTTGGATAATACATTTAATCTCTAAACTCTGACTGAACTCCTGCCATTTCCCCCCCCCCCCTACTAAGTAAATTATTTCTAGTGTAAAATGTTAATTGCTGTATCTGGAACAAAATAAGCATAAGAAGGATTTTATTGAAGTTTTAGAAGTTTTAAATACTGCGAAAATAGAGTCAGAATGCTCTGCTGCTGGACTCGAACTTCGTACTTTTCGTGTGCGAAGTGAAAACACAACTCGTTCGCCTATCTCTTATCGCTAAGTAGCATACTCCTGGCAAAACTCCCCACCCTTCTTTTATAAAATGAATTTCGTATTACAATTATAACATATCAATCTGAGTGCTAATTACAAAGCCGTGAATACTTCTTGTATCAGTACATAAATTTTCTCTGGAATTCTGTGCACTACTTTGTCGAGGTCAACGTCCGTCTGTTACCAAACAATTGTTTTTCTCACTTCTCACAATTCTGTTTACATGAAAGAAAAAAAAAAAAGCTTGTAGTGGGTCATCATAATAACTACTACTGCCATCTGTTGTCTGAACATGTGAACACTTCGTAGAGGAGAATCTTTCTATGTTGCTTTTGCGTATTCATCCGCGTTCTTTGTTCCATATTTTGTTTACAAATGGAATACAGAAATTATCAATAAATTCTGGTTTTGCTAAATGTTGAGAGACCTTATATGCTATTCAATTATTGAATAAATTATTTATTGTAGTAATATTTGTTATTCATACTGCAGACCTGAAGCATTGTTTACATGGACTATTTACTTAAGTGGATTGTAGCACGTCAGCAGTAGTGATGCAACAAAAACAATAACATTGCAGCAGACATCGAGTGAGTAACTGTAGTAAGGAGGAGAATATTCGAGTGGCGTGTAGTGTTGATTCTGCTCTGAAAATTTTTTCTCCAATTTTAAATCAATAGGCTAACCATAATGCCTAGCAAAGAAGAAATGTGTGTGCTTGGCAATAGGAAGAATACAACTCAGGACTTTCTAGCCCGAGATATGGAAGAACTAGTGTCAGAAATTAAAGAGAACTTAAGGTTATCTGGTCTTAAGTCACGACCGAGTTTTTTAACTCAGAAGACCAGGGTGTCGCCTTACAAAATTCCAAGCAGGAGTTGGGACTCGTGTGAATCTTGTTTGTCGCCAAAGTGTAGACAGTCTTGTGTAAAGAAAGCCCCTGTGGATACAACAGATCCATACGAAATGTTACAAGAACTGCTTCGTGATGGAAGCCTCATTAAAGAAGCGGTGCGTCGTTTACAAAAGGGACTATCTCCAAAACAGGGATATTTCTACGATTCTGATGAGGAAGTGCGAAGCCCTTTGCATTTGTGTGATTTGGAACTTAGGAAACATTAGTATGATGAAGTGTGTGTGTGTATATGTGAACATGTGTGATTGTGTTTAAATAGCATAGAACAGCACAAAAGTGTACGAAACACAATGTGTGTTCTTTCTCGGCGAAGTACAAATGGACTTGTAGCAGCTGTTTTCACACTTTACCTCCCTTGTGATAGAAGAAAGGTTTGATGGAGTGAAAGAACGTTACGTGTGCCATTGTGTTATTGTATGTGCATGTTAAGTTTGTCATGTCCACCGTCGTGTTCCACCATTTGGCAGCGTGCAGTGCGGGTATACGCCTGGAAACCCATGTATAAGGAGCCTAGAGATGCTTTCTACATTCCATATAAAGTAAGCATCGACTTCTGTGACTGTTAATTATGTGAGTAAGCAGTAGACATTACATATTATGTACGAGACCCGTGTAATATTTCATATTAATGGTGATCTCAACTTTTCATGCCTGATTGTATGCTATATGTTCTGTACGAAGTGCAAAGCAATAATGCTTGTAGCATATGAGATTTAGAACCAATTTCATAGACATGTGTTCATTCATATTATGATGTTGCATTGGATTGTACGATGTAGCAGTAGCGTTTTCGCATTCATTCATTTAATTCACGAAATTCGTTCGCTTATGTTCATCGGTCGAATGCATAGTGTAATAATAATCTCATGACTCAGAATGGAAAGTAAGGACAAAGAAAGAAAAGGGAAGGAACAGATGCATTTAACTATTACGAACTACTTTGACCTGTTTTTGTATCATTGATCTGCTAGGAGTAATGTCTCAAAAATCGCTGCCAATTTGAAGCAATTTTTGTTAAGTAAAATTCAGTAATTTCAGCTCGCAGTTTTTTTTTTTTTTTTTTTTTAACATATTGCACGTGCTGTTAAGTAAAAGTTATTCGTATCAAATATACAGAGCGGGAAATAATGTATATAGGCTATATCCTATAATTTAAAATGCAGTATATATTTTTAAAGTGATTTTGCAGACATATTGCGTAAGCTGACTTCAGAATATTCTGCCTTGTCATTTGCTTCCTATTATTATTATTACGGTAAAATAAAATTTAAAAAAGTCGGCTTAGTTTAATTTATGATTTAGGAGGAAAGGCGTATCAGACTTACGCTACAACAGTAATATATTTATTTGTTTTCGCTGCAATTTTAAGAACCGCTGTTCGTATTAAAATGTTGGGATATCATATTTTTTGTTAGACGAACTTCTTTCTATTTACTTCTGGCTATTTTGTATTTATTTTAGTTGCCTGTGCATTGACTTCGTATGGAAATACAAAAAAAGTAGGGCTAGTGCGAGTGTTCCTCAGTGCTATTAATTGTGAATCTAATAAGTATTATTATTGTTATTATTATTCATTTTTATAAGTATAAAATGTGTAGATGCTTGTGTTAATTACATTTCAAAATATGTCACGTTTTTGTGGAAATATCGTGACATGGTGTAAATGTTAGATGTGTTGCATTCAAAATAGTGCATAGATGTGTGTGTATCTCGTATTGCCATTTATCTACAAACTAACGTATGCATGTTCTAATGCATCGAAATGTTTTGAAAGACGAATTAAAGTTACACGACCAAAACAGTATTAATGTTTTTTTTTTTCCCTTTCAAATGCAGTAATAGGTGTAAAAATATTTTTCATACACTTGATTTAATTGTCATAAGTTGCATCATTCAGAAGATGTACATACATGTTTATGTATGCGTAGGGTGAACATGCGTCTCATTTGATCTGGACAGCTTTCAATTAAGAGGTACTTTGTATGTTTTATACTGTATATGGTACGTAAATTCAAAAGGAAGATTTTAGGAGCCTGCATCGTATGTTCTGTTAGTATTTTTATGCTGCTAATATCGAAAACTCAAGCTTCGAACGTATAGGCAATATATCTCGTCTGGTTTGTGAAAGTTGTATAGTCAAACTATCTGCTTGTGTGATTCTTCATATATTGTTAAGTTCAGTGAGTACAAAATATCTTGTTCGCTGAACGGTGTAGATTCAGCGTTCGGATTTTTTTTTTTTTTTTTTTTTAGGTAAGCCTTTGGGGAGTGGGCTAAATTACCCCCCCCCCTCCCGACACACACACACACACTTGTTAAACATAGGCACTATTTCTCCTGTAAAATGAAATATAGGAACCGTCTAGCACATTTTGCTTGGCTAAATGATATGACTAACGGTGCAGTGTCATTGTATGCAGTTTGATAGTGGATAAATTACAAGTTTTGTTTTGGTTAGGCCTATTTATTTTTTGTCACATTTTTACAGTATGTTGGCCAACGTATCATAATTTAATTATTTATTCTTAGTTGTGAACCCGTAATGTGAGTTTAGTGTATTATCGTTTTGCGTACTGATAGCGATTCAGAATGAAAATAGCAGAGGCTGTCCAAACTTTTCTCGCTGGAATAAATACATATTGGCACTGTAGGGTTAGTTATATCATAGCCTGTCGATTTCGGAATATAGTGCTGAAAATGCTTCATCAACTCTGTTCCTATTTTCTGTAGACCGTAAATTTGCAGCTAGAACATGGTATTTCATACGTCCTTTATTGAGTAACTATGGAGGTACTTCTTTCAATTGAAGCGATAAGTAATTTTATTCTGCGTTTAAAAGCCATTTATATATTCCTTTAATGACTTGAAATGACATCAGGAATTCCCACATGTGGCGAAATTTCTACTCCGATCTCTATTTCAGGATACGTAAGTATAGGAATGAAAGTTTATTAAGACGGTAACTTGTAGGGATATTTATTTATTTACCAGCCGTTAATTCGATTCTTGGGAAGGCCCTACTGTAATTCTTTCTAAATGACCCTCCATTCATTTCCTACGTCAGGAAGGAATGTACTGAAAGCTTTTATTTACTTGTAGTTTATAAAATTTAACAGTCATTATTTCCGTGCTTTTTCCCGCTACTAATTACTTTTTATTTATTTATTTATTTTAAAGTAAACTTTCATTCATCCCCTTGCTTTTTGGCATGAAGAAGAAATCAGAATAAGATTCCAAAGTGTGGCTGGAGGGAGAAGTAAACCTGCTGGATTTGGAAGTGGGTTTGATTAATATTCTACAAACTGATAAATGGATGCAACCCGAGTTCTCTGTTCGAATCAATCATGGTCAACTTATTTGAACAGTCCATCCTATTCGTATGGTACACGCATGTCCAAAATTATTGTCGCGTGTCTATAAATATGTTTTTGTAGAAATATAATTCGATAATGAATTCGCTCAGTATTTCTTATGATGTTAGTATGTGTATAATCGGCAAAGACATGTATCTGGAAAATTTAATGTCAGAAGAGCAGTAAATAAGAACAGTAAAACGAAAATAAAAACTTTCTTATCCATTTAGCAACATTTTATTTTACTCATTATAATTTTCGTATTTATAATTCTTTTCCAATCAAATTTTACCACAAATATACATTTCCAGATTATATACATAGTATCAGTATTAAACGTACCTTGCAAAATCATTATCACATTATATTCTTATTAGAAGACCGTTATAGTCATGCGAAAATAATTTTAGACATGAGTGTACTTGCTTGTGTACTTGTAGTGTCTTCAGTATCAGCAAAACTTCGGATAAGGCTGCAGCGAAAAAGGGACAAATTTCTACCTTTAAAACAAAATGTTTTAGTTTTATTTTCATAAAATTTTCGAGCTCCATGGTGAGAACTATCATAACTTTTTTTTTAAGAAGTCTGGGCCTCGATGGTATTATTGGTACAGAAACCTTCAGAATTACACTGACAACCGAAATTTGACCAACAATAACTATACTGCAACAGTGGCACATATGCGGGTTACAGTGACTTCTCGTTACGCCTGTTCTTTAATTAAGGGTGTCGAGTGTTTGTTTCATGTCCTAGATTTTTTTCTTTAAAATAATGAACAGGTATTTTAATGGTTTGATTTTTATTGATTTATCTTTAAAGTTTTGGTTAAATGTCCCATGTTTTGTCAAAATTTGATGTTACTTAAAGAAATTTATAAATATTAAAGTTGCACATGACATGTTTTAATTTTCACAAATTAAGAATAATCTTAAAGACAAAATCAGTAAAATCAAACCATTGCAATCTCAGTTCATTTCATTAAAAGAAAAAAAAATGCATATAGGTCAAATAAACTAGATGGTACAGACACTCAGCGAACGCCCTTAACCTAGATTTGATAGTTTGAATCATGGGACATTGACAGTCACATCGGTATAAATCAAATTTTTATTACTTCAAACTAAACAAAAAGACCCACTAATTCTTAATACCAATCATTCAAGCTTTTGGAACTTACTGTATACAATGACAGACAAATGCTGACCAAAACATATACTATCTTATAAATAATAGTAGTGTACAGTTTCGTCAGAGTAGGCCTATCTTTGCCTTCATCACATGCACATAATGTGTCGAATGAAGGCAAAGATTCTTTGCTGAAACTGGAACGCTATCGTTTATTAGATAGTATATACTTTGGTCAGAATTTGTCTTTTATTTATACTAATTCTTGTAAAATCCTTTAGGAAAATATTCTTCCCTTAGTTTGCAGCGATAAACTTCTCTCACCGATGTGACTTCCCTCAAAATCTGCCTTCGCGTCCCAATCAGCATCGAAGGCTAAATGAGACGTACCTACAGCTTAACGTGGGCTCCGAACTACATGAACTTCCACCGCCCTTAATATGGAATTCCTGATATCTACGTATAACTGCTTTTAAAAGATCTTATGGCAATTTCTTCGTTCATATCTTTAGTTGCATTTTTGTATTCAGAATGATTACAATTTTATCGGACAACACTAGCGATCATGGGTTAAACCAGTGACAAATGGAAGTCAGATTTTTTTTTTTTTCCTCCTCAATGTATGCTAATTATAAGAGGTCTACAACAAGGCTGGGTGTGACAATAAGAATTAAGAAATGGGATGAAGTGAAGCTACTACTACAATTATTGCTAAGTAATGTGAGGAAGTTGGAAAAGGGCTAGTGAATGAAGATGATTTGAACCTGGGATAGAAGTAGAGGCCCTAAGAAGCAAGCTTACAGTATCAGGGACCACTAACAAATGGTAAACGTTCTGTCACTCTTCCCCTGTATACCCATACACATTGTACTGTTCGGAAATGTTTTAATCTTGTGCAAGATTCCAGTTTTAAAGGGGTGATATTCAAGACTGATGAACTGTACCAAAATCTGAATAAATGTGTTATCATAAGGAGTTATTTTTCACACACATTTTATACGTTAAAAACCTACGAGAACAAAGTGAATGTTATATGTTTTATTGTTACCAATGAATAATGATTATATGAGATGTCAACTCCATACATAAGCAGCCACACAGCAGCTTCTATGGGCGCAGTTTACTACAAGGAGAACGGTTTTAATAATAGTAATGCAATAAACATAGACGATGATGCCCCAACACTGCAATAATTTGGCGTCTACTTATCTTCCATACTTTTAAGTAGGCCCTATTCTCCTGCAGGTTTGCCCAAAGTATTTCTTTTCTATTTTTTAAATCTGTTAAGGCACCGATCTGGAGTTCCATACATTGTCTTTCTAGGTCAGTGGCGTACACGGAATTCCATGTCTTGTTTAAGTAGAGAGGAGGGGAGGGGGACAGAAACATACCCTTTTGTGTATGTCACTGTTTTGGGTAAATTATAACGAAATTTTGGCTATCGATACACTATACAGAAGTATTTTATGCATTGGGAAAATCGGTACATTAGAAGATGTAGCAGAGTCTTTATTCCGTTATTTATTATGTGCTGTTGATGTTCCTCTGATGAATGAAGCATGAAGTAACGGTACAGACAAATAGAAAGTTTGGTTTCTGATGGATATGTTCTTATGCTTAAATATTGATTGTGCTATTTTCATCGTCACATGAGTGATGGATAAGTAGGCAAACGCACTTGCTGCTGTCATTTACATACATAATAATTTGAGTGCGTTAATTACAACTTAATTCATTATTAGTATGTGACTTCTTCCTTTTACTGCCATAGTACAATTAATTGTTTATGATCAGTTGACGGACTTTTTTTTTTTTTTTTACTGCGAATCTGAAATTGCTTTTATGTTACGTATAAGTGGTGACTTGTAATGGTTTATAAAAATATTCTTATAGGGCCTATATTATACTTGATGAATTAACAAAATAATCGATCTTATATCAATAACCAATTCCACTGTAAGTACGAAGACCTGGGTTCGATTCTTGATCCAGTCGTGCGTTTTTTTCACACTTCAAACGTTCAGGTAGTCCAGACAAATACGTTAAATAATCTTAATGACACGAAAATTTTATTTAAAAACTTTGAATTACATTCGGATACTTGCGAATATGCTTTCCGAGGGCATTATTATGTGCGGGTTTCAGCTTGCAATAATCAGAATAGCTTTTTTAGTGTTGCGTCTAGCAAATTTTGTTGAAACTGATATGTAACGAGACCCTGAATCTAAGGTTTCGTTCTCTCAGTTCCAAATGTGACAACTCAGAAGCCGAGTAACATGAGATGAATTGTAAAAGAAGTCGGTGTGGGAGAATGAAGTTATTATATGAATTTGTCTTGAAAATATCTGGATATGTGGCGGATCTATGCAGTTCCCCTATTAATTATATTTTTGTGTGAACCACAAATACGAATAACCCCATTAAAAATAAAATGGCGTTCTTCCCCATCAAGAAGGGGAGAACTAACCATTTAACCACACATATGAGGTACTGGAGTTCTGACAAGATAAGAGATCCGACCAGCATCTTAGTGATATTCCCCAAGTTATAAATAAGAATCAAAACTATGTAGTTATACAATTCGTACAGTCATCAGTCGTGTTATATATACCGATTTTATATGATATATGATGTTTCGTAGTAATGTGGAGTACAGCCACATTAAAAGATATTGCGATACTTCCTTATCTTTTGAAGCCCGTGACTGTCATTTATTTACTATCTAAAATCTTCATTACAGGGTAAGTTAGTTAAATGAAGTTATATCCACTGTCTTTGAAAATTCCTTTTTCGACATGTGAGAATTGTAGAAAATATTTATACAACTTGTGTCAAAGAAAATAGTACGTTTTGTTAATACAGTCTGTATACAAAATGTGGTATTTCCTTTTGCTTATGAGGGGGGCGCGGTGGCTTAGTGGTAGAGCGTTCACCTCCGGTGCTTGGGGTCCCTGGTTCGATCCCAGCTTGCTCCGTGTGGACTTTGTGGTGGACAAACACTGTGCTCGTGGGGTTTTCTCGGGGTTCTCCGGTTCCTCCCACTTTCTTTATTCCACCATTTCACACATTTCTCATTATCACCGTCTCCTTTAGCCTAACCGGCATAACCATGGGACGTTAAACTTTAAAAGATTTCATTTCCTTTTGCTTATGACTGTATAATCATATTCCGTAGATTTCCGTGGATATTTTAAAATTAGTTTTTGTCGTTTTTTACAAGTAGTATGTACGAAATTCTTAGAAGTAAGCTATCTATGTGACTAATACCAACATGTGTGTCACCACTTGGAGAAAAAGAAGAACAAACAACAAACTCAAATATCATTGGCACAGAACGACATACTTTTTAGTGCCACAAAATTCTTTTCAAGTTTTAAGAGTTCATTGTAACTATGGGCCACATCTGGTTAACCTTTTAACCATGACGCGTATGTCATCATCTTGAGCTTGATTGAGCTGAGCGAAGCGAAGCTCTTATACTCGCGTTAGCCGTTTGGTTGTGCGCGAACTCCTCCTAGACCGTTTGGCCGATCTCAACCAAACTTAGCACGCTGATAGAGTATGTCGTGCTGAGTGACAACATAGGTCGAAATCAAAAATCCGATGTACCATCGAGGAATAATGACCGAAAAACGCTTCCTCCTAGACCGTTTGGCCGATCTCAAGAAAACTTAGCACGCTGATAGAGTATGTCGTGCTGAGTGACAACATAGGTCGAAATCAAAAATCCGATGTACCATCGAGGAATAATCACCGAAAAACGCTTGCATAGACTTAACATGGGGAAAAAGTTTTCACGCGATTTTTTTGTCAACAATTAAAAATGCCATTTATTATTGCATAATGGCCAGGAATGATTACGTAGTTTAAGCTCGCTCAGCTCATTTCATTGCAATCGGGTACATCCATTGCATTCCTAGTAATAGTATTCTCAGGATCAATTTCATCTTACAATTTACATTCCCCTCGGGATTTGTATAATATTGATTCAAATGCAAAGTTTTCCGCGGCTCAATGTGTATTGTACTAATTTTAGTGGCCCATACCGATAATTTGCATATTTATGGGCCTTCAGATATCCGGAATTCAATCATACAAAATTGCTTTTAGTTCCTTTAGATCTAACTGGACATGAATGTGGGCATATACAAAACAAATTGGATCAGGTATTGCTTCTCTAACACATGTTAACCATCCAGGCCGCCATATTGGATTTAACTTTGGGTTTTTTCAAATGGGAATAGGTGCAAGTGATATATCAAATATATGTATAATTTTCTCAGAAATTCACTGGTGTAGTGAACTTTGCCGTAGCTTGTACCGTTTGGAAGGTATTGCATGTTAAATCTTCCAGGCATTTCGTGTATAGACATTGCACAGTAATAGGCCTATCAGTTACACTTACGTTTTTGACGTTGACAAATCAAAACAATTTCTAATTGGAAAAAAATACTGTAAGTATAAAAAAAATCTTTACAATATTGATGTCATAACCGTATTACATTTCTGTGAGTGACTGTTATTACTTCCATACGGTCAAAATGCCTCATGTAAAGCCAGATACGACCAGATTTGGGTGGAAAGCCCTACCATTCCCGTATTGACGTCTGTGTGTCTGTATGTATGTACGTTCAGAAAATATTTCGTCAACGATAAATCACGTAAAAGATCACATACACACACAGGACCGTGCACGACTTTCTATTTGGTTCAATATCCGTGAAGTGTCTGACATTTAACATGCAAAACCTTGCAAACGGTACAAGCTACATAAAATTCACTACACCAATGAATTTCCGAGAAAATTGTATATTAATTTGATATATCACTTGCACTTATTCCCATTTGAAAAATCCTAAGTTGAATCCAAGCAATTCTATCCATCATGACTCTGGAACTCACTAAAGAATAATAAACATTTCTGACCAGAGTATACAAACTTATTTATTAAAAACTAAATTACAGTGTAACGGTTTCAACAACTTAACGTTGTCTTCATCAGACACTAACTCTGTATGATGAAGAAAACGTTGAGTTGTTGAAACCGTTACACTGTAATTTAGTTTTTAATAAATAAGTGTAGTGTTCATTATTCCTTGAATCCAAGATGGCAGCCGGGGAGGGTAACATGTGTTAGAGAAGCAGTACTTGATCGAATTTATTTTGCATATGCCCACATTCATGTCTAGTTACATCTAAAGAAACTAAAAGCAATTTTGTGTCCGAGCGTTATAGTAGTTTATGATTGAATTCCGGATATATGAAGGCCCATAAATATGCAAATTACCTGTATGGTCGGCAAAAAATAGCACAGTACACATTGGGCCGCTGGGATATTGCATTTGAATCAATTTTATACGAATCGTGAGGGGACACTTCGTGAATGTACCTTGTTAATAGATGGCATGGTTGTCATACAACATCGATTTTTAGGATTTCGAAAATGTTTTTCTCAAAGATTACGCATGAACATTTTCCCTACACTCATATGATTTCGTTCAGCTCGATGAAATAAATCTATTGACGTACCGTATGTCTCATCGTTGAGGTTTTTTTCCTGTTAACGCTCATAATGTACAATTGAAGACCAAAATTGATTCGCCTATTCCAAGGTAACAAAGAAACATATCTAAAGGTAGTGGTGGTAGAATTTATTGACTAGTGCATTAGAGTTGCATCATAAGCTCTCCTACGCATCTGGATTAGCACTAGTCTGAGTAGGCTGGAGCCAAGCGCGGCGTACAACATAGGACCGAATATATTTGGTTTTCTCTCCTACGCTTCTAGGTATATATTAATAAAATAAATTGATTTTTTGTACTGGAAATTTTCGATGTGAGCGTTTCTACATTACTTATTATAATATGCTTTTCGAGACCAAAATATAAAATTTTCTTGATGTATTGGAACAAAACATGGTTCACTGACCTTGAAAGTCAGGGAAAAGCTTCAAAATATATCGAAAGTCTCCTATATTTCCCAGAAGAGACTTTTATTTTATTTTATTTATAGCTGTTCACAGAAGATATGAAGAACAATTTAAAGGATCAAGACAAATTCAAAATGAAGAAAAGCAAAATTACTTTTTTTTAAAATATAGAATTAAATAAGATCGAGGAGCGCCGAGAGCTGTTTAAATTTTAAGCTCTAAAAGAACAACAATCTAAGTCTTCCAGATGAAAAGGAAAAATAAGTAGGCTCATTGGTTTTAGATAAACAAAGATACGCTAAATTATGATATAAGTTTACTTCTGTATGAGTGTAATTTTTATTAGTGACGAGATTTTTTAGATTTTGTTAGTTTGCCACAATTATTGTTAATGCAAATTATTATTATTATTTGCATTAATTATGAAAATTACGTGGCGAATTATTGTTCGCCACAAGTGTTTTATTGGATGCCAGATATAGAATGTTGGACGCATAATAAGTATTTGTAGTATGAAAGTAAGCATATATTGTGTTTTAAAAATAAGAAGTAGAGCATTGGGAATGATGGAGGCCGATTTAAAAAAATATATATATATTAAACCTATACGTAAATGATAAGTGTTCGCAATGCCGCGGATCAGAAAAAATGTATGTTCTCATTCAGCAAAATTAATGTCAAAGGTTCAGTGCGAATCTTGCTGATTGGACGACAGAGTTTTCAAACTCGATGAGCAGAAATATTTTTGGAATTAAGTTGCATTAATTTTTTATTTATTTATTTATTTTATTTATTTATTGTTTTGGCAATTTTGGAGGTATAGCTTAAGGCGCTAGTGTGTGTTAATCCACTCGTAAGCTCCCAGTTACTACAAATTCCTTTAAAAAAAAAAAAAAAAAAAAAAAAAACAGTGCGTCATTGAATTAATCTCCCACTTGGTTCTAATTATATACAGGATGCATAAATGGTCTCGGTCACAGATAAAGTAAAAATAAGATTCCACATTTCTTTCATTTCAGTACTACTGGAAGTGATATTATGGCCGACTTGGTCCCCAGATTCCAATTTTACAGACACTGGATGACCGCTAAGCTGCTTTGGAACGAAAGTAAAAGAAAAGATAAATTCCTTCCATCAGGGATCGTACCTGTACCATCTGGTTCACAGGTAGAAGCCCTTTTCCCTAGCCATGGACGGTGGAGGGACTAAATTGGGCGCAGCTCGCACTAAATTGATTTCATCAGAACATTTTATGAAATTTTTAAAGTGAATGGGGAAAAAACTAGATATGAAATTCTTGCAATTTTATTTACCAAATTAAATTCAGTTTAGCGTATTTGACTCGTTTCTGCGTAAAATTACATACTTCTTGCTAGATGCACCAAGCATCTCCCATCGTCTGACAAGCATCAAATTCATGGGACTGGTGCACTTCCAAAGAATAGTTGCATCGAGGTACACTATGTTAGCTGCAGACATAAAGTATATAGTAGATCTGTAGCTACGGGTGCCCAGGGCGGCTTAATGTCACGGTTATCTTTGAACTCCCTGAAACTGGTAATTGTTTGTTTACATAAACCTTCTTCATCTTTTCCCATTATGTGGGGTCGACGTTTCTGAGAGTCTTCTTCATAAAGCTCTTTACCGGAATCTTCCCCTGTTAGACGTTTCTCTCTGAAGTCATTCGTAATCCATGTCCAGCCATTTCATTCTTGGTCTCCCTCTACCGCTCTTCTCTTCCACTTCGGTTGCCACCTTTCTTCTGACCACACAGTCGTTTGTCCTTTTTTCATTACATAGTTGGTTGCTTTCTTTCTTATTTGTTTAGATAAATATGCGTCCAGACAATAAATAGTGAAATATAGATGGTGAAAAGAATCTACAGCTCTGTTACAGATTAATAATAAATAAATTAACAGTTTTGTGATGCCTGTTATTGCCCCCTTAGTACTGCTTTCTGCCCCCTTTTAAGAAATCGAACTGGCTGTGGCTATATCTAGACGCCTTACTGATCATTAGAGAATAAAGTAAGACTTCAATGAGAAGTGTGATGAAAACTGTAATCAAGATAAAAAATAGGATGCAGATTTTGTTGTAGTATCGGGATCATCCACTTTAGAGCAACAATTGCTGAAGAAGGTAAAAACATAAACGCAGTGTGGCATACGTATTTGTATCATGCGATTCGTTTGGAAACAACAGTCAGATTGTTTCACAACTTTCTTTGCGAAACGAGGTAGTGTGTAGGCTAATCATGTTGTGTTTGTATGTACAGCATTACACGCAAAGTGGAGTTTCGCTGGTATCAACTTAAGTGAAAACGTAAGATCTTCTTCTTGAGAAGCCGTAATGTAATTACTCTCACAATAAACCATAAATGGAATTCTTCCTAATGACACGTTTCCTTGTAGATTTTCTCAAAGACAACTACCATGATTGTACTAATTAGCAGTTGCTCGACAAAAGGTGAATATTACTGTTGCAAAGTAATACTAACTATAAGAAAACATTGTAGATTACTTTTGTGAACTTTCTTCATCATATTCATACATACAGCTTATTGGAGAAATAGTTCAATGGTCTACATTTGATGTCACTTAAGTGCCGTGTGTTACATCACGAAAGTGCAATATTTCTAACAAGAACCACTATAATGAAGGAGAAATAATTTATATGTTCAATAAAATATTTTACAGTTTGTAAAATTAATTTTAGCCAACTTCTTCCTGTAACTCATTTTCTAATCGCTGTCATTTGTAGACAGTTTGCACTAGTATCATGGCACTGCCCAAGCTGGTAGCTAGGCCCTCTAAACTTTTTGTCCTGAAGTTTAACAGATTGAAACGTTGAGTTGGAAAAAAAAAAAAAAAAAAGACTACTGGAGTATTATCTTTTACCTACGGGATCAATGTTCGATCTAAAGATAACAAGTAAGTTGCATGTAAGAAAAGAAAGTATGATACCGAATCTCACAGAATATTGTGAAACATTAATCTCATGAATATGGACCAATATATATGCTTTTTACGATACATTACATACTCTTAATCAGGATCTTTTTAGTGCAGATTTTTACTTTAGACAATCCTTTTCTTTTCTTTCCTGAATAGTACTGCAGCTTACCTTTCTTTTCCCTGGTCACGCTTTAGAATGTTGTGTTCCTATGTACTCCTCGTCTGATATCTAAATTCTTCACTGTCCTGTTGGCTTTATAGATCCTGTTCCGTTTAATGTTTAATGTAAGTCGCTTTTTATTCTAGCGAAATATGAATAAATTGTAAAATGCACTTTCGTACAAAGATTATTTTTTTTTTTTGAGCAAAGAAAATTAGCTTTTTTTTCTTCTTCTTTTTTAACACATACACGATATGTTTTAGTTTCCATCTTGCTAACGCCATTTTTATTGTGAATATACATTCTCAGATTAAAATTTAGTAATGGTAGCATAAAGTAAAGAATTAAAACAAGTTGATTAACTGTATCAAAAAGAAGGGAAAAACTGGACTGCATAAAATTCATGAATAATATTTCTTTAAATGTATAATGAGTAGTAATATTTTATTATTTTTTTTAAAAGTGAAATTGATTTGCCAAGTTGTTGATTTATTGCTTTTGTTGTTCGTACATCATAAATCCTTTCTTACAGATCTCACATCGCAAACATAATTTTTGCGTTCTTTGAATTGAATTTTAAAGTAACTCCATCCTATTTAGGTTCTTAGATTTAACATAATTTCTGAACAGCATTCCCGAACATTTTGTTTTATTGTAGAATGGGATGGGATAGGGAGTTCGAGACGTAGAAAAAGGCAAACTTTGAATTCCAAAGATGTTTTTATTCATTCTCTTAATTTAATTTTTTTTTTTTTTTTTTTTTTTTTACAATTTCCTTAATTAGTTTCTGATTGAAAATTTATTTTTCTTATGAAAATATTTGTTCGATGAATATCTTTACCTCTCTTGATTTTTTTTAATTATAAAATTCCACAATTTCCTGAATACATGTTTGATTAATCCCTGACTGTCCGGGCTAATCCCAGACGTATGATAAGTCTAGGGCAACCAGATTATGACAATCGATAAGTAGGACACAAATATAATAGTACACGATAGTTTACTGCGTCGGCAATAAGCATGTCCTTATTTCATTTAACGTTAGCCTTAAGTTAATCATTCATTTTTGTTAAAAAGAAAGGACTGAACAAAAGTAGCCTATGGAAGGAATTCAACACAACTCCAAATGCTTTGATGAATGACACAGTGGTTTATTTTCTATGAACGTACAGTGAAACCTCGTGTAGGGCTAAGGACTTATTTTAAATCGATTTTTCGTAGTGTGGGACAATGTTAAGGAACGAGGTAAAATTTAGATTGGCGAGAGGGAACTACTTAACTTGGTTAGCATCACTATCGTAACTCTAAGAAGAAACCTTTCCTGCTTAACCGGCATCTAACAAGGCCTTCTCAGTAAAAATAATGTATTGCAAACCAATACTTTGTTGATTGTTTTGTTTTCCTAATCTTTTTGGGGAGTGTTATACTGTAAAACAGAACGATTCATCATTCAGCAAAAGAGTGCCTGTGATTCAATATATTGTGAATAAAAAATGAAACGTTAAAATATTGCAAATAAATTAACTCAGGACATTTTTGAAAAAGAAGGACATTTCTCGATTTTCTAGGCGCCTTGGCAACACGTACGACAGCTCTTAAAAAAAATGTACTGTAGTACGAAAATCAGTACGTCTGACCACCCTAGGTAAGTCTGATCTTATTTAAAGTCAAGTCACTTCTGAGATTTGATATATCTTCATTGTGAAGTTCTATAAAGTGATTGGGTTTTACATGAGTAGCTATATAGAAGCATACAAACTTACATGCATACATATCAAAAATACTATTCTCGTCCTAGCTTGGTCACAAGAAGATATTATATATTTGCCCTGTCTGTCCTTCCGGAGAAAAAAAAAATTACTAAATGGATCACCATCAGTTTTGGACAGGATGTGCCATGTCAAAAGTGAGGAATTGAGTTCTTTCAAGGAGGCGATCCACCCACCGGAAGTGGTAGAAATAAGCAATTTCCTGTCTTCACTGGGATCGCCATAGAGCAAACGGTTTCTTGCAATCGATTGGGAGCGTTCCAAGAATACATTTCAATTCCATCCTTGACTCTTTACTAAAACCGGAAGTGATAGAAATTCATTACAACTTCCGTTTTCAATATAGAACAGAAACGTTGAGAGAGAGCGAGATGCGAATTTTGGGGGGGATCGGTTTAGCGTTCTAAAAATTGGTACCGTCACTCTTTACTCTCTTTTCTAACCGGAAGTGTCAGAAATCTACCATTTCCGGTTTTAATGTTGGTCGCTGTAGAGTAAAATCTGTACTGGGTAGCGAGAAATTGTTTTCTGCAATCAATTAAACATCCCAAGAATATATTCTATCTGCATACTAATCTCTGTACTATAACCGGAAGTGGTATTGGTCTACTGATATTTCCTGTTTCAATATTTATTGAGAAAATATGACGTCATACAAACCAAATTCCTTCACGTGATGTACATGCGATACTGCTACTTTTTTCTTCTATAATGAATTTTATAGTTTATTCCAAATATTAATTTCATGATCTATACCATATATTCCCAATGGTATTTATGTGTTGTTGGCATTGTCTTTTTCAAAACGTGAAAACTTTAGCAATATTACGATGGGGTATTTTTCCACCTAGAATTTTATTTTACCACAGCACTGTTTCTCAATTTCTTAGATATTTTGCGCAAATTAATTTTTATTCTAGGTTTTAATCTGGATTTTTGTGCGTTACCTTTCTGTCGACACCTAAACGTTATTACCTGATAGCACCATGGATGAAAAAAGACGTCGTTTTGGAGTTCCTACGTCTGATAAACAGACGAGGTGTGATAATATGTGTTTGTTTTTGAATTTACATCCTGTGATTTTTGTCCTTTAGATTAAGGAGGCGGTAAGTAATGAATGTTGTAGGGTCAATTCATACCATTCTGAGTGAGATTCAAACCCATGACCACCAGCCTAATGCCTTAGATCAGCAACTCTTCTGAAAAAAAAAAATAGTCAATTCAGTTTTTGGAAATACAAATTAATTAGAAATGCAGTAGCTGAGATTAAAAGCAAGAGAAAATACAAACAGAATATTTCTTGATACTATAAAACCCTTTGACCTAGTTAATCACGAAATTCTACTTTAAAAAAAAACGTTACATAATCATAGAATTAGATGTCATGCTAAGTTTAACTAGCTACATGCAATATGTTGAAATAGGAACAACCGCATCACAGATAAGGCACATTTAGACACGGAATCTCACAAAGGTCAATTTTAGATCACATGCTATTTCTTATATATGCTAATGATCTTCCTGTTTATGTAGTATTATATTTTCAAACTAAAACGTCCTTTCCGCTTATGACACAAGCATTCTGATTGAAATTCCAAACAACTTTTGCCCTGAAGGACATATGTTTGATAACACGACAGCTAAACTTCGGAATGGATAAAAGTGAACCAACTCGACGTAAATACCATGAAAGTAACAGTGATAAACTTCATTGAAGAAAGACGAAATAATGCAAATATACATCAAATATATGTAAAAGAGAAACTCGTATAGGCGTCTGATATTGAGAAAGTTGAGCACGAGACTGCACCTTATACTAGGGCTCACAAAATTTCAAACTAGGAAATCTGGACACTATGAAAGTTTACACTAAAATCATCGAGACATCCTATGGAAATTGACGGTATAGTCATTTGTTTTTTTGCTCAGAATTAATAGGTCAACATTCATCAAAAGTGAAGATAGAGATTTGATTATTCCTGTTAATTGAGATAGCAATGAATAATGAAAGCTTTTTTCTTAATATATAATCTATTTTGGAGAGAAACCTTTACATTTGGAGTTTGAACAGTTTTGGGGTTCAGATGATGTAAATCTGGGATGTCTGGAAGTCCTACTCTATACTCTAGTAAAATCTCAACTTTCTAAGTATTAGACCCATATACTTTGGCTTGATGCAATCGCTAGAGCCTATCTATTTCGGGTTTAGTGATGGGTAAATTCCCGGGAAGATATTTTTAGGGAAGATTCCCAAAATGGGAATTTTTCCGGGAATTTATGTACAATCACAAAGAAAATTGCATTATATTAATATATTATGATTTCAAAGTTAAATTTGTTTTTATCACAGTATATTATTACAATTGTCTGCAGAGGATTCTTTAAAATGTATATTCTGAACGGTACTATGTTACTTTATTAATATTTTATTATATTTAGAGAGTACGCATAAATCTATATTTACTTACAATATGTTTTATGAAAGTAAATATATGGAAAAAATAGTATAGTAAGTCCACATATTTTTACACCGCCAAACAGTTTAAATTTATAAGTAAGTGTATTTTCTAAACTTCACTCTACTACTGATATTATAAACATATTAAATTTTTAAATGTTATAAACAAATTAGATTGGGTAACTGCCAGTCTCACCAATTTATCAACATTTGCGCATACATATTTATGTTCACAATATTTCCAAGACACTGACTCATCTTCATAATTTAGCACGTAACATTGCCACACACGATCTTTCTTCCTACCTATTTCTTGAAATTTCATGCGTTAATTCACATATAAGAGGAGTTCGAGTACCTCTTCAGAAATTCGAGTCGGAGACAGGAGATAGACCGACGTCCATTACTAACGATGGTTCGGAGTGTATTAATTGTAGGATCTCTATTTCTACATAATTTCTACATTACTTTACAAACTGGTTCCTTTTCATCATTTGTAAATTAGTACTTTGCTACGTTTTAGTGCAAATGGAAATGGAACTAATAAATCATATGATTAGTTATACTGTATAAAGTACAGTCAACGAATTTTATTTTTTTAATCTCCAAATTATTTAAAGCCTAGAAGTAAATCATAATAAATGAAAATAAAGTAATTAGTCATACGGTTATTATAATTTGGAAGATAAAATAAAGAAATGGAAATAAATTCCTTCCCGGGAATTTATATGCCAGGGAAAAAACCCGGGAATATTCCCATTCTTTATTTTCCTTCCCACCGGGAATATTCCCACTGCCCATCAATATTCAGGTGTGCCCTCGGAAAATGTGCGAATTACGCTTCGGCCCCAGCCCCGCCACCCTCTGGCGGATGAAACCCTCCCTTTGCTTAGGGATTAGAAGTGAATGACCTCTCCTGTGTTGCCAATTTGTCATTCAGTCGCTTTGTCTTGACGAGTGAAGATCGTAGGCTATTTAGAGTGGCTAACAAGACAGAGCACAGCAAAGGCACGTGTAATAAATCAATGTGGCAACGCTTTCGCATTCAACAATTGAAAGAACTCGGCCGCAGCAACTTGTTCATCCTCTTTCGAAGGAAGTACAGTCAATCACAATCGACAGCAGCGCCAGCAAGGGCACAGTTGAAATAGAGAGGCTCTAAATATTGTACGGAATTATTTTCTGGGGTAATACTTGCGGCAAAAGTATTTAAAATACGAAAGGAGATACTAAGAATAATGTTATTAGTTCCCTTTAGTACACCTTGCAGAGTACAATAATATGTTATCATTCTGCTGTGTATATTTTTCAAAACATCATTCACTAATCAATAAACGAAAATTTCCACTGAATTTGGACGTAACACACTAGAACTAATCGTATTTATACGCAGAGCCAGCAAGAAAAGATCTCTTTGACAGCTCGCAGCGGCATTTCCACTACTCAGGTGGCAAGGCTTTTTCGATGCATCTATAATGGCAGTTTTCTTAATAGTGTAAAGCAGAGTGACCGTGGTTGGTAACACTCGCACCAAAGTTAGTAGGGGCTGCATTTTCACTCCACACGAGTTAAGGAAGTTCAGGGACCATCTCATGATGCCTCCTCTATAAACACCCCTATGTAAGTGTCGAGTTTAACTAATTTTATTGTAGATCAATTCATTATACCATGTACGAATAAAGCTGTGTAATACTTTTCCTAATTCTATCAAGCAAATGTGAAGTTTGCTATATAAAAAAAAGAAAGAAAGTAAAAGGTTAAATTAATGTTGCAAATTATCACACAGAAGAAAACATTTGATCCTATTTATATGTGAAAATTACTTTGTGTGTCTGGTAAGTGTATTGTAAATAAAAATATTCTTTTAAAAAAATTACGTATTATTGTTTTAGTATGATTGTTTAGGTTGTACCATCATTTGAATGTATAGTGTTTATGAAGCGTTTTTTTTTTTTTTTTTTTTTAATATTTTGTATTCCAGACAAAGCCATGAGCTCACAATGCATAAGCCCCCCAAAAAATCCTTAATGTAGCATTTGTCCGAAAGAGGTCCGGAAAGGAGACATTTAATGATTATTAAATGCTTGGCCCTAAATATACGAAAGCATGGAACACACGAAAGCATTTTATTTTAAAGAATACGAATGTCATTCACTCGATATTGGCCTCATGGAGAGAAGGAGATAAAGAAGGAACTAGATTTCTGGGCTTTCTGCATCTATGGCTATGTTAGCCCGTTATGTATGAAGGATGTAGTGTAGCGATCACACTAGCCGGGGAATTGGAGTGGACTAAAGGAATGTGGAAAGACTGGGACTATTATGTTAGGTATCATCCCGGCATTTGCCTGGTATACATGAGGAAAACTAAGGAAAACCTCACTCAGAGTGGGTGACTTGAAAAAGCTAAAGTGTCCCTAGGAATCGAACCCTGGACTTCTCAGGGGACATTTACTAGTATGAGGTGGAAGCTTATTTAGAAGATCCAGGAAAGACAGGAGCGGGTAGCATTGTTCAGAGAAGTTGATGATATTCTCAACACAGAACAGTTTATTATAATTCTGTTAAAATTATTCGAATATTTTTATTCTGTTATTGGAATATCTGTATATTCGTTTTCAATATTGGAACAATTTTTCGTAATTCAAACAATAACAGCACTAGTTTATAATAGTCCGCAAATATACAGTAAGCAAGTGTTAAGAGAGAGGCTCATCACCTATTGCATCTATCATCTGTGGAATGGCAGATTTTCTATGAAATATACTGAAAATCAGGGTAATTTTTTCAGTAGTTGGTCAGACAACTAATAACAGGGACTGGAGGGAAATGCTATATCATTTACCATGTTTAACTGAATGCGTATGTCATAATACCGTTTCAAATAGTGTTGTTTTCTTTCTCTTTAATTATTAGTAGCTTTTATCATCTCTTATATATGTATAGATACTTGGCTTGGCGTACTCTTTATCTGGTAGTTGGATGTAGACGAACATATTATTATTATTATTATTAGACGATACCATGCATTGACCAAAAACATATCAGAATACCTGGCTGGGATAAGTACTACCTGAAGTTGACATTAAGAAAAACCTTATTAACTTATGTATCAAACAAATCAGCCTCGTTAACTTCGGAATGAACCTACGTCAGTCGGTATATCTTTCGGTAACTGTCCCTCATGCAGAATGGAGAATGGAATGGACGGATCTTGTGAAAACTCTGACATTAAGTCCAGGAAATAGAGTAGTTTCTCTTAGTGCAAGGATTTTGCTTCCTATTCCGCAGTTTTTTTTTATTTTTTATTTTTATTTATTTATTTATTTTTTTTAATTTCCTTCTTACATTGTAGCTTGCGTATTCAAGGGAAGAATAGAATAAGATGATGAGCTACTGATTTAAAAGTGAAGGGCAACCGGAAGTAGCATTTAAAAAAAAACTAGACTTATTATAAACCGTAGTTCCAAAAATGAGGCAAAATTATATACATATAATGTTTTAAGAATTGACTTTATTTTTGAGGCATATTTTACTGTTTTAATGGTAAACTATTTTGATATTTGCCATGGTTTATGCACTAAGTGCTTTGCTTCCACCCATTTCTTTGGAAAGCGACTGACGTTATCATATTGTATGCTGAGAAGTAAAAGAAACACTTCCGGAATTTAGGTTTCGTCCCAGTGGGAAGTCTGTTATGCTTTGTGTAAGCATGTAATGTTTTTGATCCTAAACAAATCATTTAAGCTACTCTTTATTATAAGAAGTGACAGCAGCCACACGAACCAAACATTGACTTTTTTTTTCCTCTCTTGCTTGCTTTGCTTATCCTCCTCACCTTGTTATTCGGCCTCCGTGTCCAGAAGACTGACGTAACGGTATTTTGAGAAAGTTGCAATTTGTTGTAGCTACACGTCATACCTACTGAATGTATTTAGGCTTCACCTATCTGGATAGCAGAGCAAAGAGCGGCTTACTTCCTACAACAGAAGTCATGACTCATTTTCCAAAGCGTGGAGTAAACACAGCCATATTCAGGAGAGAAACTTGTTGATGTAATTGATAAAGATATGAATGTATGCATGTATGTGTATGAGAAGCAGAAATTTAAAAAAAAAACAACAACAACAGCCGAGTCATGACATGATAAAGCAGAGCTATTATCTTGTTTTTATTGTACTCGTACTGTGTAATGGATGTGAACTCTTTTACTCTGAAGTGATTTCTTTTATTTTTCTTCACAGGATGTCACAGTATATTCACCATTTTCTCGCAATTTTTCAAAATAACGGAGTAACGGAAATCATAACAAAATTAGAAAGAAAATGGTGGGTTCGTAATCATTGTAAGTGTTTTGCCATTAGGGCTGCCCATGCATTTCACAGGCTCCTAGACAAATTTCGTGTGTCCCTACTGTTGTTAACTCTTATAGTACTATAGAACAAGAATACTATAAATAACATTTTGCCATAATAGAGTATAAAAATAATGTAAGTTCATTAACAGAGAAATAATAATAATAATAATAATAATAATAATAATAATAATAATAATAATAATAATAATAATAATAATAATAATTATTATTATTATTATTATTATTATTATTATTATTATTATTATTATTATTATTATTATTATTATTATTATTATACCATGAGTCCTAAAGGTCTTATCGTTGCTACTCTTTGTTTACTATCTAGTTATTGTCTTCATTTTCACTCCCGTTTTCATTTAACTATTTCTGTCTTGTCTCTCAGAATCAATTTTCTTTCTCCGCCCTTATTAATTTTTCCGTTACTAATATGCCCGATATTTCATCAGTAGATTTTTTTTTGTTTTAAAGTTGCTCGCAGCTTGTTTTGTTCACTCTGCTCCAGACACATATTTTGAGGACCTCTTAGTCATTTTTCTTGCCCCTTTTATATGTCCACGGCGTTTATGGTCCATACAACACTAATAAAGTATATCACACGAAATATACAACACTAATAAAGTCCTTGTTGTAAGACTACTCAGGAATCCACTAAATAGCATAATTTTGTTCTGCTTAAAAGCCGTCCCTAATATTTAATTTTTATTTCCCTTATCCCGTTTGCATTTCAAATCTACTATACACTAGTTACAAAACACAACGATATGTATTGATCTACCGTTTATTGTTGAGTGATGATGACATCATGTAATATACTTACATACACGTTTATCTATATTGATGCATCTTTAGAAGATCTCCTGCTAATTTCCTATCATTTGATTATACAACTCAATAAACAGTGAATTGCGTATAAGACAATATTTGGGAGTGTTTTGACTCATAAAGTTGTCATGAATGCGCTGTCTCATCTCGAAAAGATGTCGTGAATGCACTGTCTCATCGCCAAAAGATATGAAGCGCTGTCTCATCTTGAAAAAAAAATGTGAATGCACTGTCTCATCTCAAAAAGTACATCTGTCTCTGTACTGTACCTGAGAGAAAGTATCTGTTCTGAGGGTACTTTTTGTTGTTGTTGTTGTTGTTAAGTATATCGTACCTTTCAACACCGAGACACGAACCTATTGCAAGAGGTTTGTCTCGTCTGTAGCGTATACTAAATGAAACATGTCTAGTTTCCATGGTATGGCACAAAAATATTAAACTTATCTAACTTGTAAGTAACTAACAGAGTAAGTTAGGCTATATACTGTATTTATATGTTAAGTTTAAGAAAGTAAGTTTCTTACGAATAATTTGTTTATTGATGTTTAGCGTCCCTTTTCAACACCGAGACTACGTGAGACGTGAAGCTACGGTTTTATGGTAGAATCTGAACCATGGTATTACAGTCAAATTTTAAAGGTCTCCCGCCGGAAATCGAACCCAGGACCACGTGCTAGTCAGCTAAACCAGCACTGAAACGCATCCCGATAGTATTACATATAAAAGTACAAACCGATTTTTAAAAAATCACACTTACTGATTAGTAAAACAAGGTTCATAGATTTAACAAGATTTCTTATAACGCATTATTACATTTTTTTTTTTTCAAAATAAAGTAGCAGTACTACCTTGATTGCTCGAATTTCTAATCCAGAATTAAATTTAACATCATGCTTTTCTTCTTTGTTTATAGTATCTTCTGAAGCTCTTGCCCATCCAGATCTGAAGTTGATTCCTCCACTCTTGCTGCGATATCGGTTTCAATGGAAAATCGGTGTCCTGTTTCCAGGAACTGCAATATTATAGATAGCCAGTTTTCTTAATGCTATCTTATCATGCTTTTGTTACATGAAGAAATACGTAAACAAGGCTTGTAATAAAGCAGCTTCCTGTATTGTACGGAAATACGAAATCCTGTGTTGTTAGGAAATTCTGTTTGTTTTTACAAAGTTTAGTTTCAAGCTATGATGCGCATTATGTAACTTTGCGTAATTGAAATGACTGGAAAGAGTATGAAATTAATTCAATCTACTCAATATTGTGTATGATTAAAAGTATTTCTAGCATACCGAATAATTAGTGAGGGTACTTTTTGTTGTTGTTGTTGTTGTTGTTGAAGTATATCCAGGGCCGGCGCGAGGGGGGGTCGAGCCGTGCCACCGCCCAGGGCGGCAAGTCTAATGGGCGGCAAAAATTGAAAAGGAAAAGAATACTATCAAAATATAATGCTTCGTAATGGGCCCACTTGGAAAAATAAAATTGTGTTATCTGAGAATATAATTGAACTTACTTCACTCACATTTAGGAAATTACTCACTCAGGAAATTCAGAGAATTTTCCCTCATTTTCAATTATCAAACAGGTATCGTTCAATATTTCCCTTGCAGCGACGTATATAAGATTTTCAGCTAGGGTGGATAAGATTATCAAGGTATATTTTATATGTTTTTCTATTCAACAATGTTCTAACGCTCCACTCCAAGTATGCAAAAGGTACACTCCCACTTGAGACCCATGGGAGGACCAAATAAATACCACCATTACTTAGGAAAAGATGTCCAAACTGGAATCATTCAGATTCTTAGTGAACAAATAAAAAGTAAAATGCTGTCTTCGTTGAGAGTTGCAAAATATTATAGTATAATACTAGACTGTACGCCAGATATTTCTGGTACCGAGCAAGTGACAATAATCGTTCCTGCACAAATTGCATACAGTAATGGAGAATGCCCTGTAAAAATTTGAGAACACTTTCTTGGTTTCGTAGCGGTAACAGACACCACTAGTCTAGGACTGACAGAAGTAATGATTAAACATATAAAGGAAATTAACATTCCTATCGAAGACACAAGGGGCCAAGGATATGACAATGTTTCCAATATGAAAAGCAGACATTCAGGTATTCAGTAGAGAATTTTAGAAATAAATTCTCGAGTCTTCTATGTTCTTTGCAATAGTCATTCACTAAACCTTGTCGTTAATGATGCAGCCACAACATTTCAGTACGCCGTTCCATATTTTGCATAGCTAAAAAGAGTTAGAATTTTTTTCTGCATCGGTTCAACATTGGGCCATACTAAAGGAACATATTAGCAGTCTCATTTTAAAACCATTGAGCACCACAAGATGCGAGAGGCGAATTGATGCTCTGACTCTATTCAGATACGAGTCCCTCGTATCAAACAGGGAAAGTTTATGATGCCTTACTTCAAATAAGTAACGGCAATAGAATAGATGAATAGTTATTTGTTATGATTTTTTACTCCACATAAACATAGTAAGTAAAAGTCTCCAAAGCATTGATTCTCGTGTGTTGGATGCAGTTGGGGTTTCTTGACAGTATATCTGAATACTTTGAGAGGAGCAGAAATGATGCAAAGTTTCAATCTTACTTAGTTGATATGATGGAGTTGTCATCAGCATTAGACATGGATGACCCACGGATAGGTAATACAGTGCAAGCTCTAAATAAGAGGAAGAGACAATTTCCGTACGAGGCAGAGGATGAAGCTATTGAAGATCCACAAACAAGATACAAGAGCGATTTTTATTACAAAGTTTTAGACGTGATTGTGTTAGCTTTACGAGAAAAGTTTGAGCAACTTAAACATCACATTGAGTATGTCGATTTTCATTACGATATGTCACCTGAACTTTTGTCTGAAAAGGTACTGAACTTGTCGGCATTTTAACACACGAAGAATCAAAAGATATTAACCCCAGTAATTTGAAAGACAAACTAAAAGTGTTATCCGCTATAGTTAAGCGTAAAAGTTCAACAAAAGAAACTAAAATTAATTAAGGAACATGACTTTACTCCCAATGTTAGTGTTGCACTTAGGATTTTGTAACCTTACCGGTAACCGTGGCAAGTGGAGAAAGAAGGTTTTCGAAACTTAAGCTTATTAAAAACTATCTACGTCTTCCATGTCTGAAACACGCTTGAGTGGCCTAGCGATGATATCAATACAACACGAATTGGCTCAAACATTGGACTACGCGAATGTTATACAGAAATTTGCTCATATCTAAGCAAGAAAAGTTTCTTTCAATTAAGGTATGTTAAATTCATGTATTACTATTGTGTTCTAGAACATCATAAGGCTTAGGCCAAACCCCTTAATTTTGCCGTAATAGCTGATTCACTATTATTTTCATGCTCCATACTCTATTGGAAAGACCTTTGGCGTGGGAGACCCGGGTTCGATTCCCGGCGGGAGCTCATGTGGTTCGGATTCCACGTTAATCAGTAGGTCACGTCTCATATAGCCTCGCTAACGAAGGGACGCTAAACTAAAAATCAACTCAATCAATCAACTCTATTGGAAACACCTTTTGATATAAAATAAGTTTAAAAATTAAAATTCTTAGTCGTGACTAAAGCACCTTTTTTTCTTAAAAAAAAAGAAAAAAGAAAAGAAAAAAATGTTTTCTGTATGCTCTGCTGTACATCACAGATATACAGCGAAATCGAGCATACTGAATATTGTGATATGTATGATGACATTTAAATACCTGTATTACGTATGCATTCGAGAGAAGTAGTTCAATTTTTTGTTTCATACTTTGTCTCATACTTTCAACTTTTCTATTTCATACATGTTTTCAAATGGGGTACCTTACTTTTTCGTGACACTTGAACGTTTTCTGTCAAAATAAGGTTGCAGATTAAAGGGGCAGCATGTGAAAGTGCCGCCCAGGGCGGCAAAACTGCTAGCGCCGGTCCTGAGTATATCGTACCTTTCAGCACCGAGACACGAACCTAGAGTTTAAGGTGGAATCTGAACCACCGTAATGAATTCACTACCCTAATTTTAGAGCTTTTCCATCAGAAATCGAACCCAGAACCACGTTCACGAAAGGAGCACGTACTAACCACTAGACAAGCGAAAAAAAATTACTACCATGTGTATGCCTATATTTTATATCTCCATATTTTTTAACTGTGTAGTAAGTTTGATGGGAAGTCTATTTAACAGGTAGGCAGCGTTTATTTGTATGTAACCTACTAGCTGCTAGAAAACCAGTAGTGTAGTAATCATTTACTTTGATGAAGACGTAAAAATGTTGTCCCTTCTAACTGAGTGAATATTTCCCCCCTCTCATTTCACGTAACATGAACAGCTCCAGGAACAGTGGAATGGTTAATATCTTTGACTCTGGTACGTGGGGGACGCGGTGGCTCAGTAGTATCTGTGGTGCATGGTGTCCTTGGTTCGATCCCAACTCGCACCTAGTGAACTTTGTGGTGGACAAACATCGTGCGCGTGGGTTTGCTCGGGGTTCTCCCGTTTCCTCCCATTTTCTTCATTCCACCATTTCATTCATTTCTCATCATCACCGTCTCCTTTAGCCTAGCTGGCATAACCGTGGAGCGTAAAACTAAAAAAAACATTTCTTTGGTTCTTGTAGTTTCATATTTGAGTCCCAATGGAAGCTAAAACTATTAAGTTAGCTCCAGATAATACATCCAAGCATAGGCGTAACTAGAGAGTGGTCAGGGTGGCAACCTCTCCGTCCGTAGAACAATGTTGGCCCCCAGACCGCAGGTAAGATTCTTTCACTTCTCAGAAATAAGGGGCCATGGCCTCCTCTAGCATAAAATCTTAGTCACAATAATGCATTCAGCAATCCAGGAATGATTAAAAGAAAAACAAACAACAAAAGTATGTCTTGATAGCTTTCTCTGCTTGAGTCATCGTACTTGCATTTCTTTCTTTTTTCTTTTCCCTTTTTTTTATTTTTTAATTTTGTTATAAAATCTTAACTTGATCTCCAGCTATGCTCTATAGGCCAAGAAAAGCCGATGTTAAGTACAAAAAGTAATGATAGTGAAATTTTACAAGATAACAGATATTGCACTCAGTAATTAATTTCAGTGTCGTAATATTAAATATGCATACAGTACACAATGTTTATAGGCACATTAAGAGCTCTTTGATGGCTAAGCGTTTATGCGTACACAGCTTTGGTTTGGGGGACTCAGGTACGATTCCTGGCGAGAGCTCATGTGGTTCGAATTTACGTTAATCAGTGGGTCAACGTCTCATATAACCTCGTTGCTGAAAGGGACGTTACACTCAAAATCAACTAAACTCATACTATAGGCACATTAAGGATACATATGTGATAAAATGAGAGTGGAGCAGGGGCGGATCCAGACCAGAGGGGGCGATCGGGGCGATCGCCCCCCCCAGAAGACGAAACTTTCTTATTTTATGTATATAAATAAAACCCATCTCAAAGTTTTTTGCCCTTAAAAGTAGCAGTATGACAACCCCCCCCCCAGAAGTCGGTCCTGGATCCGCCCCTGGAGTGGAGTAATATCAGAAAACTCAGGTGTTTGCCATTTGTAGAGTTAAACTGATGAATATATGTCAGTGGTAAGTGTTTTGCCATTTTTTAAAAATAATTTCTTGTCCATCATGCAATGTAGACCCTATAACCAATGGTTACTCATTTAATCGGTTCTAACAAGTAGTATGTTCCTGATTTCAATAAAAAATATAATTTAACTTTAAATGTTCTCGAGGTTAATTAACACTTCTCTTTTGTTTTTTGAAGTGTAGCATCCCTTTTCAATACCGATTATATATATGCAGTTTAAAGTGGAATCCGTCCGAACCAACGTAATAAGTTCACTGCTCTTCAGTAGTGATAGACGAACTTCTACACCCGAAAGCTGGAATGTTAGCGGTACTTTACGTAATAATGATGTTCTAACATGTTTCTTTAATGGATGTTGTCAAACGGTTTGGTAGGTCATTATGGGTTGATGACATGGATTTGGAAAGTTGTTATATTTCTGTTTTTAGTTGTGCTGACATGTAAAAGGTCGTGTCCTCTTTTTAGAGACTTTATACTGGGTATTTTTAAAAATAATAATAATAATAATGGAAATTTGAATTAAATCTGTTGATACGTCATTTTGAGAGAATATTTTATTCGTTCACATGTATAACATGTTGAACAATATGTGATAGAATAAAAAAGAAAATGAAATATTTGAGTCCCACCTGTTAGGCTAAAGGAGATGATGATTGTTAAAAAATAAGAAGGTGAGAACACTTATAATGTGTGATACGCACTGGAATCGAACCCGGGACCCTTACCACTATTGGTGAACAATGTATTGTACTGAAAATGAGCCTGGTACCCTTAGCACAAGAGATGAATGTTGTATTGTACAGGGATTGAACATGGGACTTTTAGCAACAGAGATGAACGTTGCATTGTACGGGGATTAAATATGGGACTTTTAGCAACAGAGATGAACGTTGCATTGCACGGGGATTGAATATGGAACTTTTAGCAACAGAGATGAATGTTGTATTGTACTGAAAATGAGCGTGGTACCATTAGCACAAGAGATGAACGTTGTATTGTATGGGAATTGAATATGGGAGTCTTAGCATCAAAGATAAATGCTGTATTGTACTGAAAATGAGCGTGGTACCATTAGCACCAGGGGTGAACGTTGTATTTTATGGGAATTGAATATGGGACTTTTAGCACAAAAGATGAATGTTGTATTGTACTGTGAATAAACCCGGAACCCTTAACACCAGAGATGAAAGATGCATTGTACGGGGATTGAATATGGGAACCTTAACACCAGAAATGAACGTTATATTGTACGGGGACCCTAAGCACCAGCGGTGAACGCTGTATTGTACGGGAGACTGAACCCGGGACCCCCAAACACTAATGGTGTATATTGTATTGTACTGAGAATTATTGCAATTCTCACATGTAAATTGGCGAGAAAAAAAAAACATATAGGAAATACGAAGTCTGTGTATGTATGATTGAATGCTTTATTTATTTTGTTAATATTCATCGTTTTTATTCCTTATAGTTAACTCCGTGTTTACAGCCAAGTTTGAAATACGGAGCGAGTGAATTGTTCTTCCGTCTCTGAGAGAAGGCTGTTTTAGAATGAATAGAGTTTTATTTTTGTAAAATGCCAGGGTCGTTGGCTTACACGATTTCTCCTGGCATCCGTTAGAACATTGAGTGGTGACATACATAAAGTGTCAATGTACTTTCTAATTTTATTTCCGCATGTACTGGAATAACCTTACACACTTTCTCCTTGACCATGAGAAACTGTCTGGCAACATACTGAAATATTTTTCCATTAACGATGGTTGTTACAGCGATAGTTATCGGCAGTGATGAAGAAGACAGATAGAAATTTCATGTTTCTTCTCCCTTTAGAAGATGTATTTTTGTGACAATATTTGATTTTTGGCAGAATATCTGATGAACATGTAAGCATTTTTTCCTTAATTAGATGAAAACCGTACATAGCTACAAGTCCCAAATATCGATACCCTGTCTGAATGAGATTTCTCCAGCGGCTGACGAACTTGAAAATAAGAAATTCAGATGTCTTACCGTAACACTGAATAAACGATGTTAGCGGATATGATGACATTATTTATTTATTTATAATTAATGAAATCGGGTTGAAAACCCGCTGAAAAAACATGATGCTTGGGGGGAGGGACATAATGAAATCCTTATATATATATATATATACAGTAATGAAATAAAGTTTGTTATTATTGTTTTTACACCGTTTATAGTGTGTGTGTGTTGATCTTTTGGGTGTTGAACTTTTTTGGGAGTGATTTAACAGATCGAACTCTGATTTTTTAAGATGAGAACTTTTTAAATGTCATGTATTATTCAATTCATTATAATTAAGTAAATAATACACGATTTGTTTCTGAGAAACATTATCCGGGAAATAAACCTACGACCATTTTTGTAATCATGACAAGAGGATAAGCTTTGCGATATACTGAAAACGCTTGAAATGTAATTGCGATTTCGATTACTAAAGTTATTATTATTATTATTATTATTATTATTATTATTATTATTATTATTATTATTATTATTTTTACGGATTGCTTCTTATTTGCATTTTTTCATGCTTGGTACACAGGCTAATAGCAGCTACGGTGCGAACTATTAAAATATTTTATTGGTTCATTTGCTTTTTTTTTTTTTGTTCAATCACTTCATTAGAAGTTCCGTGTTAATTTATTTTATTGGTTCGATTTCTATGAAATCTCAGAACACCTGTAGTGTGAACCTACAAATAAAAGACGGACCATTTACTTGTAGAGTTTTATTTGCTTAATTATAGGATGCTTAATTACAATATGTTTGATTCATTTGTTACGATTTTTTAACTGTTATACCGATCACTTTAAATCAGTTATACCTAATATATATATATGTACGTTGTACAGATGGGACTTGAACTGTTTAAGTAAGCTCATTTACCAATAGATGGTATACTACTACGCTTTGGTAATACAACTGATAATCTTTTTAGGAACGCAAATGTTTGAACTAAGACTAGTATTTGCAGAAAGAAATGTTTTAGTCTTGGGGGGAGCGCTTTTTTCCAACATTATTGTGTTTTAATAGTAAATATTACTGAATGTTAGTTATTTGCGTGGAAGCTAGCCACATAACGCGTACATTGGCTTTAATGTCAAGACAGAGAAAGGACGGACCCGCTAAATACATTGGTTATTGAACACTGTTTTTTGACTTTAGCAGTATTGTATTACAATGAAGCAAAAGGAAATGATGTCCCTCCAACTAAGTGGGTTTTGCCTCCTAGATAGAGCCCATGTCCCTCAATGAGGGGGTTTTGCCTGCCAGATAGATTGCTTAGATTTAACAGTATTATATTATAGCAAAAGGAAAATCACGTAGCTATAACTGTCGGGGCCCATTAGTTATAGGCGATCCTAGATTTTAGCAGTAATGTATTATAATGAAACGAATTGAAATTATGTATGGGTATTTGTAGTATATTTTTACAAGTAACGGGGGCCCTTCCCCGTGGTTATGGGTTTCTCCAGATTTAGCATTAATGTATTATAATGAAACGAATTGAAATTATGTATGGGTATTCCTATTTGTACCATGCTCCTATAACTGACGGGGGCTTTTGCGTGTTATATAGATTGCCTAGATTTACCAGTATTATAGCAAAAGAGAATTACGTATGACTATTATAGCAAAAGAGAATTACGTACGAGTATTGTAACACATAGCTATAACTGGCGGAGGCCCTTCCCCTTACTTATGGGTTCCTCCAGATTTAAACAGTATTGTATTACAAGGAAATTATGTAGTCCTATTTGCAGTATAACTGGCGGGTCCCAGTTACAAGATTACTTAGAAATTTTTGAGTCCCCACGGTTATGCCGTTTTTTTTTTCTTATTGGTTCGATTTCTATGAAATCTCTGAACACTTACAGTGTGATTATTTATTTTCTCGTTTGTTTCTACAAACTTGAACTAAATATGGGAGCTAAAATAAACTCTTAAAAGTATATAGGAAACGGGTAGAACCCCCGAGAAATTTTCATATGTACGATGTTTGTCCACCACAATTTATAAAAAAAATAAATCCAAACAATGTTTGTCATGAAAATGTTGAAATATTGGTGCGATCCCGGGACCCCAAACACCAGAGGTGAACGCTCTACCACCGAGCTACCGCGGCACCCAGGCTTACTTAGATTTTAACAGTATTATATTATAGCAAAAGGAAAATTACGTAGCTATAACTGGGCGGGGACCCATTAGTTATAGGCGACCCGAGATTTTAGCAGTATTATATTATAGCAAAAAGAGAATTATGTGTTTTTACCATATACATTGACATGTGTTAAAGTTCCCCATTAGTTAGTTCTTACAATTGCGGGTTTTTCTGAATAGGTAATAACATAATGATGATGATAATTATGTTCAACTGAAGGGTCCCCCTTAGGGATTTGTAATATAATGAACGTTTGGTGGTTTACTGATAGAAGAAGAATCAACTATGCCCTCACAAATTATGTTTTATTAACAGAACACAACTGCAAGAAGGGTACTTATTTAATGCTATCAGTAGTATTTAATGGCTAAAAAAAAAAGAAAAAAAAAAATATATATATATATATATATATATATATATATATCATACTGTACCTTTAAAATATAAATATATATATTCAGGACTAATAACAAATACATCAACACGACACACGGCTTAAACTAAACTAAAGTTAATTTAAAAATTCTCCGACAGATGGCATGGAACCACAATTTTCTATTATAGTTGATTTTGTATTAAAGTAATGAAAACAAATGATTGAAGAGAATTATATAATAATTAGTACGGGGTTATTTAATGAAAGAAAGAAAAAAAATAAGTATAGAAGAAGAAGAAGAAGAAATGTGATTTTACTGTTTTAATATGGTTATTGAAAACACATACACAATCTTATTTTTGTTTCTTGTTGAAAGAATATTTATAAGTTTAAAATTGATATAGAGATGCATAAGAAAACTGATATACATTTCGTTTGTTCATTTATGACCGATTCAAGGTTTGAACTAGAGACAATGCTTATATGAAGCGAACGTATTTTATTTTTAATAATCACTTTGTTTGAGTTTGTTTGGGTGGAAATTTGATTTATATACAGTGAAAAAAAAATAACTTAATTTGTTTACTCCGTCAGATTTTGAGGGAAATGGCGTGAAAGATATATTTAAATATTGCAGAATTCATTTGAATGTAGGAGAATATTTTATAGCTAATTGGATTGGAGTAACATTGAATAAAACCCGAGATTAAATATAATACTTATTATTAAAATTAATTTCCGACCCTTTGCAGCGTTGTTGTTGTAGGGCATTTAAGGCTAATTGCTTATACGCGTAAGCGCACCTGGGATTTGAACCCGTATGCCGCTGTTAAGGTGACTTTGCTTATATGCGTAGGCCCGTTCGAAATTTGAACCCATGCACCATTGTTAGGTTTACGTGGAAATTAAACCCGCACGCCGCTGTTAAGATGACTTTGTTTATGCGCGTAGGCTTGCCCAGGATTTGAACTCGTACGTTAGTGTTAGGTTTACGCTGGAATTAAATCAGCATTTTAATGGTAAGGTGACTTTGTTTATGCGGGTAGACCTGCACGGGAATTAAAATTGTACGTCTTAGCACGAAAGGCAATAACATTAAAAAATTATGACATGCGAAATTTGTACTTGAGAACGGAAATATGTTTGCAGTAAAGATAATGATGATAACTTTAGTGAATACGGTACAATGGTTTTGTTTGCACCAAAGGCAAAAGCATTAAAGGGTTAGAACATGTCGAACCATTACAAATTAAATTGTGATTCATTTTAACAAAATGCGTCAGCCTTAACGTGAAACTTTTAGGATACAACCGGAAATTGAATTCGTGTTTGTTAGCAGCGTTTATTAAAATATAAGAACATACTGTAAGATTTAATAATAGTAGCTTAATTTCAGTTAACCAAGGCGTTCAGCAGCATTGACATATGAGACATGAACCTATTAAATAACTAATAATTATTGGAAAATAAACTTGAAAACTTCGAGACGTGTACCTACATAAAGTAAATTGATTTTGAGTTTGTTGTTGTTTCGTTTAGTAACATGGTTTTATGAGACGTATACCTACATAAAGTGAATTGATTTTAAGTTTGCTATCCCGTTCAGTAGCATGACTATATGAGACGTGTACCTACATAAAATGAATTGATTTTAAGTTTATTGTTTTGTTTAGTAGCATAGCTATATGAAACTAGTATTTTACCACCACCACCGGAAATTAAATCCGGGACAGTTTGTACCAATAGCGTGATTATTAGCGTTAATCACTATGTTAGGCTACACAGGAACACTAGACTTGATTTAAGATTGATATTTTTCTTATAGGTTTTTTCAGAACAAAAAAAACTGAAAATTAAATATATATCTCACACAGATTTTAAAACTTTGCTTCTGGAAAAAATTTTTTTAGCACTAATTGGAACCATAAAATCCACACCGGGAACCAAACATAACTTCTTACATGTCGGTCAAATCTTTGTGAAGTTAACCCCCTTTAAAATTATACATAAGTTGTCCAAGTTAAACAATGTAATTGAGCTTGTGATTAGAATAATAGAATTTTATTAGTGTTGATTATAATTGATTTCATTTTGGTGAAAATAAGTTGTACTAATAATACTTTTCTTTATTTTATTTTAGAAAGATGGAACCGCAGCCAAGCACCTCCGCCGCTGAGTCCTCCTCCTTTTCCTCCTCCTC